>NW_028115135.1:0-40052 GCF_964273445.1 Streptopelia decaocto
TCTCAAAATTGTTGAAATTCTCTTGAAGCTTTTAAAATTCTCTCAGAATTTTCAAAATCCACTTCAACATGTTTACAATTTCACGTCAAAAAATTGCTAAAATTCCAGTTGAAATTTTTCAAAGTCCCTTAAAAATTTCCAATTTTTGTCCCAATTCTTCCCTTTCCCATTGAAACTTTTCAAATCCCTCTCAAAATTGTTGAAATTCTGTTGAAGCTTTTAAAATTCTCTCTAGAATTTTCAAAATCCATGTCCACATGTTTACAATTTCACTTAAAAAAATGGCTAAAATTCCAGTTGAAATTTTTTCAAAGTCCCTTAAAAATTTTCCAATTTTTGTCCCAATTCTTCCCATTCCCATTGAAACTTTTCAAATCCCTCTCAAAATTGTTGAAATTCTGTTGAAGCTTTTAAAATTCTCTCTAGAATTTTCAAATCCATGTCCACATGTTTACAATTTCACGTCAAAAAATTGCTAAAATTCCAGTTGAAATTTTTTCAAAGTCCCTGAAAAATTTTCCAATTTTTGTCCCAATTCTTCCCATTCCCATTGAAACTTTTCAAATCCCTCTCAAAATTGTTGAAATTCTGTTGAAGCTTTTAAAATTCTCTCTAGAATTTTCAAAATCCACTTCCACATGTTTACAATTTCACGTCAAAAAATTGCTAAAATTCCAGTTGAAAGTTTTTCAAAGTCCCTGAAAAATTTTCCAATTTTTGTCCCAATTCTTCCCATTCCCATTGAAACTTTTCAAATCCCTCTCAAAATTGTTGAAATTCTCTTGAAGCTTTTAAAATTCTCTCTAGAATTTTCAAAATCCATGGCCACATGTTTACAATTTCACGTCAAAAAATGGCTAAAATTCCAGTTGAAATTTTTCAAAGTCCCTGAAAAATTTTCCAATTTTTGTCCCAATTCTTCCCATTCCCATTGAAACTTTTCAAATCCCTCTCAAAATTGTTGAAATTCTCTTGAAGCTTTTAAAATTCTCTCTAGAATTTTCAAAATCCACTTCAACATGTTTACAATTTCACGTCAAAAAATGGCTAAAATTCCAGTTGAAATTTTTTCAAAGTCCCTTAAAAATTTTCCAATTTTTGTCCCAATTCTTCCCATTCCCATTGAAACTTTTCAAATCCTCTCAAAATTGTTGAAATTCTGTTGAAGCTTTAAAAATTCTCTCTAGAATTTTCAAAATCCATGTCCACATGTTTACAATTTCACATAAAAAATGCTAAAATTCCAGTTGAACTTTTTTCAAAGTCCCTGAAAAATTTCCAATTTTTGTCCCAATTCTTCCCATTCCCATTGAAACTTTTCAAATCCCTCTCAAAATTGTTGAAATTCTCTTGAAGCTTTTAAAATTCTCTCTAGAATTTTTCAAAATCCATGTCCACATGTTTACAATTTCACATCAAAAAATTGCTAAAATTCCAGTTGAAATTTTTTCAAAGTCCCTTAAAATTTTCCAATTTTTGTCCCAATTCTTCCCATTCCCATTGAAACTTTTCAAATCCCTCTCAAAAGTGTTTGAAATTCTGTTGAAGCTTTTAAAATTCTCTCTAGAATTTTCAAAATCCATGTCCACATGTTCACAATTTCACGTCAAAAAATGGCTAAAATTCCAGTTGAAATTTTTTCAAAGTCCCTTAAAAATTTTCCAATTTTTGTCCCAATTCTTCCCATTCCCATTGAAACTTTTCAAATCCCTCTCAAAATTGTTGAAATTCTCTTGAAGCTTTTAAAATTCTCTCTAGAATTTTCAAAATCCACTTCAACATGTTTACAATTTCACGTCAAAAAATTGCTAAAATTCCAGTTGAAATTTTTTCAAAGTCCCTTAAAAATTTCCAATTTTTGTCCCAATTCTTCCCTTTCCCATTGAAACTTTTCAAATCCCTCTCAAAATTGTAGAAATTCTGTTAAAGCTTTTAAAATTCTCTCTAGAATTTTCAAAATCCATGGCCACATGTTTACAATTTCACGTCAAAAAATGGCTAAAATTCCAGTTGAAATTTTTTCAAAGTCCCTTAAAAATTTTCCAATTTTTGTCCCAATTCTTCCCATTCCCATTGAAACTTTTCAAATCCCTCTCAAAATTGTTGAAATTCTCTTGAAGCTTTAAAAATTCTCTCTAGAATTTTCAAAATCCATGTCCACATGTTTACAATTTCACGTAACAAAATGGCTAAAATTCCAGTTGAAATTTTTTCAAAGTCCCTGAAAAATTTTCCAATTTTTGTCCCAATTCTTCCCATTCCCATTGAAACTTTTCAAATCCCTCTCAAAATTGTTGAAATTCTGTTGAAGCTTTTAAAATTCTCTCTAGAATTTTCAAAATCCATGTCCACATGTTTACAATTTCACGTCAAAAAATGGCTAAAATTCCAGTTGAAATTTTTTCAAAGTCCCTTAAAAATTTTCCAATTTTTGTCCCAATTCTTCCCATTCCCATTGAAACTTTTCAAATCCCTCTCAAAATTGTTGAAATTCTGTTGAAGCTTTTAAAATTCTCTCTAGATTTTCAAAATCCATGTCCACATGTTTACAATTTCACGTCAAAAAATGGCTAAAATTCCAGTTGAAATTTTTTCAAAGTCCCTTAAAAATTTTCCAATTTTTGTCCCAATTCTTCCCATTCCCATTGAAACTTTTCAAATCCCTCTCAAAACTGTTGAAATTCTCTTGAAGCTTTTAAAATTCTCTCTAGAATTTTCAAAATCCATGTCCACATGTTTACAATTTCACGTAAAAAAATGGCTAAAATTCCAGTTGAAATTTTTTCAAAGTCCCTTAAAAATTTTCCAATTTTTGTCCCAATTCTTCCCGTTCCCATTGAAACTTTTCAAATCCCTCTCAAAATTGTTGAAATTCTGTTGAAGCTTTTAAAATTCTCTCTAGAATTTTCAAAATCCACTTCCACATGTTTACAATTTCACGTCAAAAAATGGCTAAAATTCCAGTTGAAATTTTTTCAAAGTCCCTGAAAAATTTTCCAATTTTTGTCCCAATTCTTCCCATTCCCATTGAAACTTTCAAATCCCTCTCAAAATTGTTGAAATTCTCTTGAAGCTTTTAAAATTCTCTCTAGAATTTTCAAAATCCATGGCCACATGTTTACAATTTCACGTCAAAAAATGGCTAAAATTCCAGTTGAAATTTTTTCAAAGTCCCTGAAAAATTTTCCAATTTTTGTCCCAATTCTTCCCATTCCCATTGAAAACTTTTCAAATCCCTCTCAAAATTGTTGAAATTCTCTTGAAGCTTTTAAATTCTCTCTAGAATTTTCAAAATCCACTTCAACATGTTTACAATTTCACGTCAAAAAATTGCTAAAATTCCAGTTGAAATTTTTTCAAAGTCCCTTAAAAATTTTCCAATTTTTGTCCCAATTCTTCCCTTTCCCATTGAAACTTTTCAAATCCCTCTCAAAATTGTTGAAATTCTGTTGAAGCTTTTTAAAATTCTCTCTAGAATTTTCAAAATCCATGGCCACATGTTTACAATTTCACTTAAAAAAATGGCTAAAATTCCAGTTGAAATTTTTTCAAAGTCCCTTAAAAATTTTCCAATTTTTGTCCCAATTCTTCCCATTCCCATTGAAACTTTTCAAATCCCTCTCAAAATTGTTGAAATTCTGTTGAAGCTTTTAAAATTCTCTCTAGAATTTTCAAAATCCATGTCCACATGTTTACAATTTCACGTCAAAAATTGCTAAAATTCCAGTTGAAATTTTTTCAAAGTCCCTTAAAAATTTTCCAATTTTTGTCCCAATTCTTCCCATTCCCATTGAAACTTTTCAAATCCCTCTCAAAATTGTTGAAATTCTGTTGAAGCTTTTAAAATTCTCTCTAGAATTTTCAAAATCCACTTCCACATGTTTACAATTTCACGTCAAAAAATGGCTAAAATTCCAGTTGAAAGTTTTTCAAAGTCCCTGAAAAATTTTCCAATTTTTTGTCCCAATTCTTCCCATTCCCATTGAAACTTTTCAAATCCCTCTCAAAATTGTTGAAATTCTCTTGAAGCTTTTAAAATTCTCTCTAGAATTTTCAAAATCCATGGCCACATGTTTACAATTTCACGTCAAAAAATGGCTAAAATTCCAGTTGAAATTTTTCAAAGTCCCTTAAAAATTTTCCAATTTTTGTCCCAATTCTTCCCATTCCCATTGAAACTTTTCAAATCCCTCTCAAAATTGTTGAAATTCTCTTGAAGCTTTTAAAATTCTCTCTAGAATTTTCAAAATCCACTTCAACATGTTTACAATTTCACGTCAAAAAATGGCTAAAATTCCAGTTGAAATTTTTTCAAAGTCCCTTAAAAATTTTCCAATTTTTGTCCCAATTCTTCCCATTCCCATTGAAACTTTTCAAATCCCTCTCAAAATTGTTGAAATTCTGTTGAAGCTTTAAAAATTCTCTCTAGAATTTTCAAAATCCATGTCCACATGTTTACAATTTCACATAAAAAAATGCTAAAATTCCAGTTGAACTTTTTTCAAAGTCCCTGAAAAATTTTCCAATTTTTGTCCCAATTCTTCCCATTCCCATTGAAACTTTTCAAATCCCTCTCAAAATTGTTGAAATTCTCTTGAAGCTTTTAAAATTCTCTCTAGAATTTTCAAAATCCATGTCCACATGTTTACAATTTCACATCAAAAAATGGCTAAAATTCCAGTTGAAATTTTTCAAAGTCCCTTAAAAATTTTCCAATTTTTGTCCCAATTCTTCCCATTCCCATTGAAACTTTTCAAATCCCTCTCAAAAGTGTTGAAATTCTGTTGAAGCTTTTAAAATTCTCTCTAGAATTTTCAAATCCATGTCCACATGTTCACAATTTCACGTCAAAAAATGGCTAAAATTCCAGTTGAAATTTTTCAAAGTCCCTGAAAAATTTTCCAATTTTTGTCCCAATTCTTCCCATTCCCATTGAAACTTTTCAAATCCCTCTCAAAATTGTTGAAATTCTCTTGAAGCTTTTAAAATTCTCTCTAGAATTTTCAAAATCCACTTCAACATGTTTACAATTTCACGTCAAAAAATTGCTAAAATTCCAGTTGAAATTTTTTCAAAGTCCCTTAAAAATTTTCCAATTTTTGTCCCAATTCTTCCCTTTCCCATTGAAACTTTTCAAATCCCTCTCAAAATTGTAGAAATTCTGTTAAAGCTTTTAAAATTCTCTCTAGAATTTTCAAAATCCATGGCCACATGTTTACAATTTCACGTCAAAAAATGGCTAAAATTCCAGTTGAAATTTTTTCAAAGTCCCTTAAAAATTTCCAATTTTTGTCCCAATTCTTCCCATTCCCATTGAAACTTTTCAAATCCCTCTCAAAATTGTTGAAATTCTCTTGAAGCTTTAAAAATTCTCTCTAGAATTTTCAAAATCCATGTCCACATGTTTACAATTTCACGTAACAAAATGGCTAAAATTCCAGTTGAAATTTTTTCAAAGTCCCTGAAAAATTTTCCAATTTTTGTCCCAATTCTTCCCATTCCCATTGAAACTTTTCAAATCCCTCTCAAAATTGTTGAAATTCTCTTGAAGCTTTTAAAATTCTCTCTAGAATTTTCAAAATCCATGTCCACATGTTTACAATTTCACGTCAAAAAATGGCTAAAATTCCAGTTGAAATTTTTTCAAAGTCCCTTAAAAATTTTCCAATTTTTGTCCCAATTCTTCCCATTCCCATTGAAACTTTTCAAATCCCTCTCAAAATTGTTGAAATTCTGTTGAAGCTTTTAAAATTCTCTCTAGAATTTTCAAAATCCATGCATGTCCACATGTTTACAATTTCACGTCAAAAAATGGCTAAAATTCCAGTTGAAATTTTTTCAAAGTCCCTTAAAAATTTTCCAATTTTTGTCCCAATTCTTCCCATTCCCATTGAAACTTTTCAAATCCCTCTCAAAAGTGTTGAAATTCTGTTGAAGCTTTTAAAATTCTCTCTAGAATTTTCAAAATCCATGTCCACATGTTTACAATTTCACGTCAAAAAATGGCTAAAATTCCAGTTGAAATTTTTTCAAAGTCCCTTAAAAATTTTCCAATTTTTGTCCCAATTCTTCCCATTCCCAATGAAACTTTTCAAATCCCTCTCAAAATTGTTGAAATTCTGTTGAAGCTTTTAAAATTCTCTCTAGAATTTTCAAAATCCACTTCCACATGTTTACAATTTCACGTCAAAAAATGGCTAAAATTCCAGTTGAAATTTTTTCAAAGTCCCTGAAAAATTTTCCAATTTTTGTCCCAATTCTTCCCATTCCCATTGAAACTTTTCAAATCCCTCTCAAAATTGTTGAAATTCTCTTGAAGCTTTTAAAATTCTCTCTAGAATTTTCAAAATCCATGTCCACATGTTTACAATTTCACGTCAAAAAATGGCTAAAATTCCAGTTGAAATTTTTTCAAAGTCCCTGAAAAATTTTCCAATTTTTGTCCCAATTCTTCCCATTCCCATTGAAACTTTTCAAATCCCTCTCAAAATTGTTGAAATTCTCTTGAAGCTTTTAAAATTCTCTCTAGAATTTTCAAAATCCATGTCCACATGTTTACAATTTCACGTCAAAAAATGGCTAAAATTCCAGTTGAAATGTTTTCAAAGTCCCTTAAAAATTTTCCAGTTTTTGTCCCAATTCTTCCCATTCCCATTGAAACTTTTCAAATCCCTCTCAAAATTGTTGAAATTCTGTTGAAGCTTTAAAAATTCTCTCTAGAATTTTCAAAATCCATGTCCACATGTTTACAATTTCACATAAAAAAATGCTAAAATTCCAGTTGAACTTTTTTCAAAGTCCCTGAAAAATTTTCCAATTTTTGTCCCAATTCTTCCCATTCCCATTGAAACTTTTCAAATCCCTCTCAAAATTGTTGAAATTCTCTTGAAGCTTTTAAAATTCTCTCTAGAATTTTCAAAATCCATGTCCACATGTTTACAATTTCACGTCAAAAAATGGCTAATATTCCAGTTGAAAGTTTTTCAAAGTCCCTGAAAAATTTTCCAATTTTTGTCCCAATTCTTCCCATTCCCATTGAAACTTTTCAAATCCCTCTCAAAAGTGTTGAAATTCTGTTGAAGCTTTTAAAATTCTCTCTAGAATTTTCAAAATCCATGTCCACATGTTTACAATTTCACGTCAAAAAATGGCTAAAATTCCAGTTGAAATTTTTTCAAAGTCCCTTAAAAATTTTCCAATTTTTGTCCCAATTCTTCCCATTCCCATTGAAACTTTTCAAATCCCTCTCAAAATTGTTGAAATTCTCTTGAAGCTTTTAAAATTCTCTCTAGAATTTTCAAAATCCACTTCAACATGTTTACAATTTCACGTCAAAAAATTGCTAAAATTCCAGTTGAAATTTTTTCAAAGTCCCTTAAAAATTTTCCAATTTTTGTCCCAATTCTTCCCTTTCCCATTGAAACTTTTCAAATCCCTCTCAAAATTGTTGAAATTCTCTTGAAGCTTTTAAAATTCTCTCTAGAATTTTCAAAATCCACTTCAACATGTTTACAATTTCACGTCAAAAAATGGCTAAAATTCCAGTTGAAATTTTTTCAAAGTCCCTTAAAAATTTTCCAATTTTTGTCCCAATTCTTCCCATTCCCATTGAAACTTTTCAAATCCCTCTCAAAATTGTTGAAATTCTGTTGAAGCTTTTAAAATTCTCTCTAGAATTTTCAAAATCCATGTCCACATGTTTACAATTTCACGTCAAAAAATGGCTAAAATTCCAGTTGAAATTTTTTCAAAGTCCCTTAAAAATTTTCCAATTTTTGTCCCAATTCTTCCCATTCCCATTGAAACTTTTCAAATCCCTCTCAAAATTGTTGAAATTCTCTTGAAGCTTTTAAAATTCTCTCTAGAATTTTCAAAATCCACTTCAACATGTTTACAATTTCACATAAAAAAATGCTAAAATTCCAGTTGAACTTTTTTCAAAGTCCCTGAAAAATTTTCCAATTTTTGTCCCAATTCTTCCCATTCCCATTGAAACTTTTCAAATCCCTCTCAAAATTGTTGAAATTCTCTTGAAGCTTTTAAAATTCTCTCTAGAATTTTCAAAATCCATGTCCACATGTTTACAATTTCACGTCAAAAAATTGCTAAAATTCCAGTTGAAATTTTTTCAAAGTCCCTTAAAAATTTTCCAATTTTTGTCCCAATTCTTCCCATTCCCATTGAAACTTTTCAAATCCCTCTCAAAAGTGTTGAAATTCTGTTGAAGCTTTTAAAATTCTCTCTAGAATTTTCAAAATCCATGTCCACATGTTTACAATTTCACGTCAAAAAATGGCTAAAATTCCAGTTGAAATTTTTTCAAAGTCCCTTAAAAATTTTCCAATTTTTGTCCCAATTCTTCCCGTTCCCATTGAAACTTTTCAAATCCCTCTCAAAATTGTTGAAATTCTGTTGAAGCTTTTAAAATTCTCTCTAGAATTTTCAAAATCCACTTCCACATGTTTACAATTTCACGTCAAAAAATGGCTAAAATTCCAGTTGAAATTTTTTCAAAGTCCCTGAAAAATTTTCCAATTTTTGTCCCAATTCTTCCCATTCCCATTGAAACTTTTCAAATCCCTCTCAAAATTGTTGAAATTCTGTTGAAGCTTTAAAAATTCTCTCTAGAATTTTCAAAATCCATGTCCACATGTTTACAATTTCACATAAAAAAATGCTAAAATTCCAGTTGAACTTTTTTCAAAGTCCCTGAAAAATTTTCCAATTTTTGTCCCAATTCTTCCCATTCCCATTGAAACTTTTCAAATCCCTCTCAAAATTGTTGAAATTCTCTTGAAGCTTTTAAAATTCTCTCTAGAATTTTCAAAATCCATGTCCACATGTTTACAATTTCACGTCAAAAAATTGCTAAAATTCCAGTTGAAATTTTTTCAAAGTCCCTTAAAAATTTTCCAATTTTTGTCCCAATTCTTCCCATTCCCATTGAAACTTTTCAAATCCCTCTCAAAAGTGTTGAAATTCTGTTGAAGCTTTTAAAATTCTCTCTAGAATTTTCAAAATCCATGTCCACATGTTTACAATTTCACGTCAAAAAATGGCTAAAATTCCAGTTGAAATTTTTTCAAAGTCCCTGAAAAATTTTCCAATTTTTGTCCCAATTCTTCCCATTCCCATTGAAACTTTTCAAATCCCTCTCAAAATTGTTGAAATTCTCTTGAAGCTTTTAAAATTCTCTCTAGAATTTTCAAAATCCACTTCAACATGTTTACAATTTCACGTCAAAAAATGGCTAAAATTCCAGTTGAAATTTTTTCAAAGTCCCTTAAAAATTTTCCAATTTTTGTCCCAATTCTTCCCTTTCCCATTGAAACTTTTCAAATCCCTCTCAAAATTGTTGAAATTCTCTTGAAGCTTTTAAAATTCTCTCTAGAATTTTCAAAATCCACTTCAACATGTTTACAATTTCACGTCAAAAAATGGCTAAAATTCCAGTTGAAATTTTTTCAAAGTCCCTGAAAAATTTTCCAATTTTTGTCCCAATTCTTCCCTTTCCCATTGAAACTTTTCAAATCCCTCTCAAAATTGTTGAAATTCTGTTGAAGCTTTTAAAATTCTCTCTAGAATTTTCAAAATCCATGTCCACATGTTTACAATTTCACGTCAAAAAATGGCTAAAATTCCAGTTGAAATTTTTTCAAAGTCCCTTAAAAATTTTCCAATTTTTGTCCCAATTCTTCCCATTCCCATTGAAACTTTTCAAATCCCTCTCAAAATTGTTGAAATTCTGTTGAAGCTTTTAAAATTCTCTCTAGAATTTTCAAAATCCATGTCCACATGTTTACAATTTCACGTCAAAAAATTCTAAAATTCCAGTTGAAATTTTTTCAAAGTCCCTTAAAAATTTTCCAATTTTTGTCCCAATTCTTCCCATTCCCATTGAAACTTTTCAAATCCCTCTCAAAAGTGTTGAAATTCTGTTGAAGCTTTTAAAATTCTCTCTAGAATTTTCAAAATCCATGTCCACATGTTTACAATTTCACGTCAAAAAATGGCTAAAATTCCAGTTGAAAGTTTTTCAAAGTCCCTGAAAAATTTTCCAATTTTTGTCCCAATTCTTCCCATTCCCATTGAAACTTTTCAAATCCCTCTCAAAATTGTTGAAATTCTCTTGAAGCTTTTAAAATTCTCTCTAGAATTTTCAAAATCCATGGCCACATGTTTACAATTTCACGTCAAAAAATGGCTAAAATTCCAGTTGAAATTTTTTCAAAGTCCCTGAAAAATTTTCCAATTTTTGTCCCAATTCTTCCCATTCCCATTGAAACTTTTCAAATCCCTCTCAAAAGTGTTGAAATTCTGTTGAAGCTTTTAAAATTCTCTCTAGAATTTTCAAAATCCATGTCCACATGTTCACAATTTCACGTCAAAAAATGGCTAAAATTCCAGTTGAAATTTTTTCAAAGTCCCTGAAAAATTTTCCAATTTTTGTCCCAATTCTTCCCATTCCCATTGAAACTTTTCAAATCCCTCTCAAAATTGTTGAAATTCTCTTGAAGCTTTAAAAATTCTCTCTAGAATTTTCAAAATCCATGTCCACATGTTTACAATTTCACGTAACAAAATGGCTAAAATTCCAGTTGAAATTTTTTCAAAGTCCCTGAAAAATTTTCCAATTTTTGTCCCAATTCTTCCCATTCCCATTGAAACTTTTCAAATCCCTCTCAAAATTGTTGAAATTCTCTTGAAGCTTTTAAAATTCTCTCTAGAATTTTCAAAATCCATGGCCACATGTTTACAATTTCACGTCAAAAAATGGCTAAAATTCCAGTTGAAATTTTTTCAAAGTCCCTGAAAAATTTTCCAATTTTTGTCCCAATTCTTCCCATTCCCATTGAAACTTTTCAAATCCCTCTCAAAAGTGTTGAAATTCTGTTGAAGCTTTTAAAATTCTCTCTAGAATTTTCAAAATCCATGTCCACATGTTTACAATTTCACATAAAAAAATGCTAAAATTCCAGTTGAACTTTTTTCAAAGTCCCTGAAAAATTTTCCAATTTTTGTCCCAATTCTTCCCATTCCCATTGAAACTTTTCAAATCCCTCTCAAAATTGTTGAAATTCTCTTGAAGCTTTTAAAATTCTCTCTAGAATTTTCAAAATCCATGTCCACATGTTTACAATTTCACGTCAAAAAATTGCTAAAATTCCAGTTGAAATTTTTTCAAAGTCCCTTAAAAATTTTCCAATTTTTGTCCCAATTCTTCCCATTCCCATTGAAACTTTTCAAATCCCTCTCAAAAGTGTTGAAATTCTGTTGAAGCTTTTAAAATTCTCTCTAGAATTTTCAAAATCCATGTCCACATGTTTACAATTTCACGTCAAAAAATGGCTAAAATTCCAGTTGAAATTTTTTCAAAGTCCCTGAAAAATTTTCCAATTTTTGTCCCAATTCTTCCCATTCCCATTGAAACTTTTCAAATCCCTCTCAAAAGTGTTGAAATTCTGTTGAAGCTTTTAAAATTCTCTCTAGAATTTTCAAAATCCACTTCAACATGTTTACAATTTCACGTCAAAAAATTGCGAAAATTCCAGTTGAAATTTTTTCAAAGTCCCTTAAAAATTTTCCAATTTTTGTCCCAATTCTTCCCATTCCCATTGAAACTTTTCAAATCCCTCTCAAAAGTGTTGAAATTCTGTTGAAGCTTTTAAAATTCTCTCTAGAATTTTCAAAATCCATGTCCACATGTTTACAATTTCACGTCAAAAAATGGCTAAAATTCCAGTTGAAATTTTTTCAAAGTCCCTGAAAAATTTTCCAATTTTTGTCCCAATTCTTCCCATTCCCATTGAAACTTTTCAAATCCCTCTCAAAATTGTTGAAATTCTCTTGAAGCTTTTAAAATTCTCTCTAGAATTTTCAAAATCCATGTCCACATGTTTACAATTTCACGTCAAAAAATTGCTAAAATTCCAGTTGAAATTTTTTCAAAGTCCCTTAAAAATTTTCCAATTTTTGTCCCAATTCTTCCCATTCCCATTGAAACTTTTCAAATCCCTCTCAAAATTCTTGAAATTCTCTTGAAGCTTTTAAAATTCTCTCTAGAATTTTCAAAATCCATGTCCACATGTTTACAATTTCACGTCAAAAAATGGCTAAAATTCCAGTTGAAATTTTTTCAAAGTCCCTTAAAAATTTTCCAATTTTTGTCCCAATTCTTCCCATTCCCATTGAAACTTTTCAAATCCCTCTCAAAATTGTTGAAATTCTCTTGAAGCTTTTAAAATTCTCTCTAGAATTTTCAAAATCCACTTCAACATGTTTACAATTTCACGTCAAAAAATGGCTAAAATTCCAGTTGAAATTTTTTCAAAGTCCCTGAAAAATTTTCCAATTTTTGTCCCAATTCTTCCCATTCCCATTGAAACTTTTCAAATCCCTCTCAAAATTGTTGAAATTCTGTTGAAGCTTTTAAAATTCTCTCTAGAATTTTCAAAATCCACTTCAACATGTTTACAATTTCACGTCAAAAAATTGCGAAAATTCCAGTTGAAATTTTTTCAAAGTCCCTTAAAAATTTTCCAATTTTTGTCCCAATTCTTCCCTTTCCCATTGAAACTTTTCAAATCCCTCTCAAAATTGTTGAAATTCTCTTGAAGCTTTTAAAATTCTCTCTAGAATTTTCAAAATCCATGGCCACATGTTTACAATTTCACATAAAAAAATTGCTAAAATTCCAGTTGAAATTTTTTCAAAGTCCCTTAAAAATTTTCCAATTTTTGTCCCAATTCTTCCCTTTCCCATTGAAACTTTTCAAATCCCTCTCAAAATTGTTGAAATTCTCTTGAAGCTTTTAAAATTCTCTCTAGAATTTTCAAAATCCATGGCCACATGTTTAAAATTTCACATAAAAAAATTGCTAAAATTCCAGTTGAAATTTTTTCAAAGTCCCTTAAAAATTTTCCAATTTTTGTCCCAATTCTTCCCATTCATTGAAACTTTTCAAATCCCTCTCAAAAGTGTTGAAATTCTGTTGAAGCTTTTAAAATTCTCTCTAGAATTTTCAAAATCCATGTCCACATGTTTACAATTTCACGTCAAAAAATGGCTAAAATTCCAGTTGAAATTTTTTCAAAGTCCCTTAAAAATTTTCCAATTTTTGTCCCAATTCTTCCCATTCCCATTGAAACTTTTCAAATCCCTCTCAAAAGTGTTGAAATTCTGTTGAAGCTTTTAAAATTCTCTCTAGAATTTTCAAAATCCATGTCCACATGTTTACAATTTCACGTCAAAAAATGGCTAAAATTCCAGTTGAAATTTTTTCAAAGTCCCTGAAAAATTTTCCAATTTTTGTCCCAATTCTTCCCATTCCCATTGAAACTTTTCAAATCCCTCTCAAAATTGTTGAAATTCTCTTGAAGCTTTTAAAATTCTCTCTAGAATTTTCAAAATCCATGTCCACATGTTTACAATTTCACGTCAAAAAATTGCTAAAATTCCAGTTGAAATTTTTTCAAAGTCCCTGAAAAATTTTCCAATTTTTGTCCCAATTCTTCCCATTCCCATTGAAACTTTTCAAATCCCTCTCAAAATTCTTGAAATTCTCTTGAAGCTTTTAAAATTCTCTCTAGAATTTTCAAAATCCATGTCCACATGTTTACAATTTCACGTAACAAAATGGCTAAAATTCCAGTTGAAATTTTTTCAAAGTCCCTTAAAAATTTTCCAATTTTTGTCCCAATTCTTCCCATTCCCATTGAAACTTTTCAAATCCCTCTCAAAATTGTTGAAATTCTCTTGAAGCTTTTAAAATTCTCTCTAGAATTTTCAAAATCCATGTCCACATGTTTACAATTTCACGTCAAAAAATGGCTAAAATTCCAGTTGAAATTTTTTCAAAGTCCCTGAAAAATTTTCCAATTTTTGTCCCAATTCTTCCCATTCCCATTGAAACTTTTCAAATCCCTCTCAAAATTGTTGAAATTCTCTTGAAGCTTTTAAAATTCTCTCTAGAATTTTCAAAATCCATGGCCACATGTTTACAATTTCACATAAAAAAATGGCTAAAATTCCAGTTGAAATTTTTTCAAAGTCCCTTAAAAATTTTCCAATTTTTGTCCCAATTCTTCCCATTCCCATTGAAACTTTTCAAATCCCTCTCAAAATTGTTGAAATTCTGTTGAAGCTTTTAAAATTCTCTCTAGAATTTTCAAAATCCATGTCCACATGTTTACAATTTCACGTCAAAAAATGGCTAAAATTCCAGTTGAAATTTTTTCAAAGTCCCTGAAAAATTTTCCAATTTTTGTCCCAATTCTTCCCATTCCCATTGAAACTTTTCAAATCCCTCTCAAAATTGTTGAAATTCTCTTGAAGCTTTTAAAATTCTCTCTAGAATTTTCAAAATCCATGGCCACATGTTTACAATTTCACGTCAAAAAATGGCTAAAATTCCAGTTGAAATTTTTTCAAAGTCCCTTAAAAATTTTCCAATTTTTGTCCCAATTCTTCCCATTCCCATTGAAACTTTTCAAATCCCTCTCAAAATTGTTGAAATTCTCTTGAAGCTTTTAAAATTCTCTCTAGAATTTTCAAAATCCACTTCAACATGTTTACAATTTCACGTCAAAAAATGGCTAAAATTCCAGTTGAAATTTTTTCAAAGTCCCTGAAAAATTTTCCAATTTTTGTCCCAATTCTTCCCATTCCCATTGAAACTTTTCAAATCCCTCTCAAAATTGTTGAAATTCTGTTGAAGCTTTTAAAATTCTCTCTAGAATTTTCAAAATCCACTTCAACATGTTTACAATTTCACGTCAAAAAATTGCGAAAATTCCAGTTGAAATTTTTTCAAAGTCCCTTAAAAATTTTCCAATTTTTGTCCCAATTCTTCCCTTTCCCATTGAAACTTTTCAAATCCCTCTCAAAATTGTTGAAATTCTCTTGAAGCTTTTAAAATTCTCTCTAGAATTTTCAAAATCCATGGCCACATGTTTACAATTTCACATAAAAAAATTGCTAAAATTCCAGTTGAAATTTTTTCAAAGTCCTTAAAAATTTTCCAATTTTTGTCCCAATTCTTCCCTTTCCCATTGAAACTTTTCAAATCCCTCTCAAAATTGTTGAAATTCTCTTGAAGCTTTTAAAATTCTCTCTAGAATTTTCAAAATCCATGGCCACATGTTTACAATTTCACATAAAAAAATTGCTAAAATTCCAGTTGAAATTTTTTCAAAGTCCCTTAAAAATTTTCCAATTTTTGTCCCAATTCTTCCCATTCCCATTGAAACTTTTCAAATCCCTCTCAAAAGTGTTGAAATTCTGTTGAAGCTTTTAAAATTCTCTCTAGAATTTTCAAAATCCATGTCCACATGTTTACAATTTCACGTCAAAAAATGGCTAAAATTCCAGTTGAAATTTTTTCAAAGTCCCTTAAAAATTTTCCAATTTTTGTCCCAATTCTTCCCATTCCCATTGAAACTTTTCAAATCCCTCTCAAAAGTGTTGAAATTCTGTTGAAGCTTTTAAAATTCTCTCTAGAATTTTCAAAATCCATGTCCACATGTTTACAATTTCACGTCAAAAAATGGCTAAAATTCCAGTTGAAATTTTTTCAAAGTCCCTTAAAAATTTTCCAATTTTTGTCCCAATTCTTCCCATTCCCATTGAAACTTTTCAAATCCCTCTCAAAATTGTTGAAATTCTCTTGAAGCTTTTAAAATTCTCTCTAGAATTTTCAAAATCCATGTCCACATGTTTACAATTTCACGTCAAAAAATGGCTAAAATTCCAGTTGAAATTTTTTCAAAGTCCCTGAAAAATTTTCCAATTTTTGTCCCAATTCTTCCCATTCCCATTGAAACTTTTCAAATCCCTCTCAAAATTCTTGAAATTCTGTTGAAGCTTTTAAAATTCTCTCTAGAATTTTCAAAATCCATGTCCACATGTTTACAATTTCACGTAACAAAATGGCTAAAATTCCAGTTGAAATTTTTTCAAAGTCCCTTAAAAATTTTCCAATTTTTGTCCCAATTCTTCCCATTCCCATTGAAACTTTTCAAATCCCTCTCAAAATTGTTGAAATTCTGTTGAAGCTTTTAAAATTCTCTCTAGAATTTTCAAAATCCATGTCCACATGTTTACAATTTCACGTCAAAAAATGGCTAAAATTCCAGTTGAAATTTTTTCAAAGTCCCTGAAAAATTTTCCAATTTTTGTCCCAATTCTTCCCATTCCCATTGAAACTTTTCAAATCCCTCTCAAAATTGTTGAAATTCTCTTGAAGCTTTTAAAATTCTCTCTAGAATTTTCAAAATCCATGGCCACATGTTTACAATTTCACATAAAAAAATGGCTAAAATTCCAGTTGAAATTTTTTCAAAGTCCCTTAAAAATTTTCCAATTTTTGTCCCAATTCTTCCCATTCCCATTGAAACTTTTCAAATCCCTCTCAAAATTGTTGAAATTCTGTTGAAGCTTTTAAAATTCTCTCTAGAATTTTCAAAATCCATGTCCACATGTTTACAATTTCACGTAAAAAAAATGGCTAAAATTCCAGTTGAAATTTTTTCAAAGTCCCTGAAAAATTTTCCAATTTTTGTCCCAATTCTTCCCATTCCCATTGAAACTTTTCAAATCCCTCTCAAAATTGTTGAAATTCTGTTGAAGCTTTTAAAATTCTCTCTAGAATTTTCAAAATCCACTTCCACATGTTTACAATTTCACGTCAAAAAATTGCTAAAATTCCAGTTGAAATTTTTTCAAAGTCCCTTAAAAATTTTCCAATTTTTGTCCCAATTCTTCCCATTCCCATTGAAACTTTTCAAATCCCTCTCAAAATTGTTGAAATTCTGTTGAAGCTTTTAAAATTCTCTCTAGAATTTTCAAAATCCATGTCCACATGTTTACAATTTCACGTAAAAAAAATGCTAAAATTCCAGTTGAAATTTTTTCAAAGTCCCTTAAAAATTTTCCAATTTTTGTCCCAATTCTTCCCATTCCCATTGAAACTTTTCAAATCCCTCTCAAAATTGTTGAAATTCTCTTGAAGCTTTTAAAATTCTCTCTAGAATTTTCAAAATCCATGGCCACATGTTTACAATTTCACGTCAAAAAATGGCTAAAATTCCAGTTGAAATTTTTTCAAAGTCCCTGAAAAATTTTCCAATTTTTGTCCCAATTCTTCCCATTCCCATTGAAACTTTTCAAATCCCTCTCAAAATTGTTGAAATTCTCTTGAAGCTTTTAAAATTCTCTCTAGAATTTTCAAAATCCACTTCAACATGTTTACAATTTCACGTCAAAAAATTGCTAAAATTCCAGTTGAAATTTTTTCAAAGTCCCTTAAAAATTTTCCAATTTTTGTCCCAATTCTTCCCTTTCCCATTGAAACTTTTCAAATCCCTCTCAAAATTGTTGAAATTCTGTTGAAGCTTTTAAAATTCTCTCTAGAATTTTCAAAATCCATGTCCACATGTTTACAATTTCACTTAAAAAAATGGCTAAAATTCCAGTTGAAATTTTTTCAAAGTCCCTTAAAAATTTTCCAATTTTTGTCCCAATTCTTCCCATTCCCATTGAAACTTTTCAAATCCCTCTCAAAATTGTTGAAATTCTGTTGAAGCTTTTAAAATTCTCTCTAGAATTTTCAAAATCCATGTCCACATGTTTACAATTTCACGTCAAAAAATGGCTAAAATTCCAGTTGAAATTTTTTCAAAGTCCCTGAAAAATTTTCCAATTTTTGTCCCAATTCTTCCCATTCCCATTGAAACTTTTCAAATCCCTCTCAAAATTGTTGAAATTCTGTTGAAGCTTTTAAAATTCTCTCTAGAATTTTCAAAATCCACTTCCACATGTTTACAATTTCACGTCAAAAAATGGCTAAAATTCCAGTTGAAAGTTTTTCAAAGTCCCTGAAAAATTTTCCAATTTTTGTCCCAATTCTTCCCATTCCCATTGAAACTTTTCAAATCCCTCTCAAAATTGTTGAAATTCTCTTGAAGCTTTTAAAATTCTCTCTAGAATTTTCAAAATCCATGGCCACATGTTTACAATTTCACGTCAAAAAATGGCTAAAATTCCAGTTGAAATTTTTTCAAAGTCCCTTAAAAATTTTCCAATTTTTGTCCCAATTCTTCCCATTCCCATTGAAACTTTTCAAATCCCTCTCAAAATTGTTGAAATTCTCTTGAAGCTTTTAAAATTCTCTCTAGAATTTTCAAAATCCACTTCAACATGTTTACAATTTCACGTCAAAAAATGGCTAAAATTCCAGTTGAAATTTTTTCAAAGTCCCTTAAAAATTTTCCAATTTTTGTCCCAATTCTTCCCATTCCCATTGAAACTTTTCAAATCCCTCTCAAAATTGTTGAAATTCTGTTGAAGCTTTAAAAATTCTCTCTAGAATTTTCAAAATCCATGTCCACATGTTTACAATTTCACATAAAAAAATGCTAAAATTCCAGTTGAACTTTTTTCAAAGTCCCTGAAAAATTTTCCAATTTTTGTCCCAATTCTTCCCATTCCCATTGAAACTTTTCAAATCCCTCTCAAAATTGTTGAAATTCTCTTGAAGCTTTTAAAATTCTCTCTAGAATTTTCAAAATCCATGTCCACATGTTTACAATTTCACATCAAAAAATTGCTAAAATTCCAGTTGAAATTTTTTCAAAGTCCCTTAAAAATTTTCCAATTTTTGTCCCAATTCTTCCCATTCCCATTGAAACTTTTCAAATCCCTCTCAAAAGTGTTGAAATTCTGTTGAAGCTTTTAAAATTCTCTCTAGAATTTTCAAAATCCATGTCCACATGTTCACAATTTCACGTCAAAAAATGGCTAAAATTCCAGTTGAAATTTTTTCAAAGTCCCTGAAAAATTTTCCAATTTTTGTCCCAATTCTTCCCATTCCCATTGAAACTTTTCAAATCCCTCTCAAAATTGTTGAAATTCTCTTGAAGCTTTTAAAATTCTCTCTAGAATTTTCAAAATCCACTTCAACATGTTTACAATTTCACGTCAAAAAATGGCTAAAATTCCAGTTGAAATTTTTTCAAAGTCCCTTAAAAATTTTCCAATTTTTGTCCCAATTCTTCCCTTTCCCATTGAAACTTTTCAAATCCCTCTCAAAATTGTAGAAATTCTGTTAAAGCTTTTAAAATTCTCTCTAGAATTTTCAAAATCCATGGCCACATGTTTACAATTTCACGTCAAAAAATGGCTAAAATTCCAGTTGAAATTTTTTCAAAGTCCCTTAAAAATTTTCCAATTTTTGTCCCAATTCTTCCCATTCCCATTGAAACTTTTCAAATCCCTCTCAAAATTGTTGAAATTCTCTTGAAGCTTTTAAAATTCTCTCTAGAATTTTCAAAATCCATGGCCACATGTTTACAATTTCACGTCAAAAAATGGCTAAAATTCCAGTTGAAATTTTTTCAAAGTCCCTTAAAAATTTTCCAATTTTTGTCCCAATTCTTCCCATTCCCATTGAAACTTTTCAAATCCCTCTCAAAATTGTTGAAATTCTCTTGAAGCTTTTAAAATTCTCTCTAGAATTTTCAAAATCCACTTCAACATGTTTACAATTTCACGTCAAAAAATGGCTAAAATTCCAGTTGAAATTTTTTCAAAGTCCCTTAAAAATTTTCCAATTTTTGTCCCAATTCTTCCCATTCCCATTGAAACTTTTCAAATCCCTCTCAAAATTGTTGAAATTCTGTTGAAGCTTTAAAAATTCTCTCTAGAATTTTCAAAATCCATGTCCACATGT
Organism: Streptopelia decaocto; assembly: GCF_964273445.1. Classification (NCBI taxonomy): domain Eukaryota; kingdom Metazoa; phylum Chordata; class Aves; order Columbiformes; family Columbidae; genus Streptopelia; species Streptopelia decaocto. The sequence goes on from NW_028115135.1 coordinate 19,727, forward strand.
TTACAATTTCACATAAAAAAATGCTAAAATTCCAGTTGAACTTTTTTCAAAGTCCCTGAAAAATTTTCCAATTTTTGTCCCAATTCTTCCCATTCCCATTGAAACTTTTCAAATCCCTCTCAAAATTGTTGAAATTCTCTTGAAGCTTTTAAAATTCTCTCTAGAATTTTCAAAATCCATGTCCACATGTTTACAATTTCACATCAAAAAATTGCTAAAATTCCAGTTGAAATTTTTTCAAAGTCCCTTAAAAATTTTCCAATTTTTGTCCCAATTCTTCCCATTCCCATTGAAACTTTTCAAATCCCTCTCAAAAGTGTTGAAATTCTGTTGAAGCTTTTAAAATTCTCTCTAGAATTTTCAAAATCCATGTCCACATGTTCACAATTTCACGTCAAAAAATGGCTAAAATTCCAGTTGAAATTTTTTCAAAGTCCCTGAAAAATTTTCCAATTTTTGTCCCAATTCTTCCCATTCCCATTGAAACTTTTCAAATCCCTCTCAAAATTGTTGAAATTCTCTTGAAGCTTTTAAAATTCTCTCTAGAATTTTCAAAATCCACTTCAACATGTTTACAATTTCACGTCAAAAAATGGCTAAAATTCCAGTTGAAATTTTTTCAAAGTCCCTTAAAAATTTTCCAATTTTTGTCCCAATTCTTCCCATTCCCATTGAAACTTTTCAAATCCCTCTCAAAATTGTTGAAATTCTGTTGAAGCTTTAAAAATTCTCTCTAGAATTTTCAAAATCCATGTCCACATGTTTACAATTTCACATAAAAAAATGCTAAAATTCCAGTTGAACTTTTTTCAAAGTCCCTTAAAAATTTTCCAATTTTTGTCCCAATTCTTCCCATTCCCATTGAAACTTTTCAAATCCCTCTCAAAATTGTTGAAATTCTCTTGAAGCTTTTAAAATTCTCTCTAGAATTTTCAAAATCCATGTCCACATGTTTACAATTTCACATCAAAAAATTGCTAAAATTCCAGTTGAAATTTTTTCAAAGTCCCTTAAAAATTTTCCAATTTTTGTCCCAATTCTTCCCATTCCCATTGAAACTTTTCAAATCCCTCTCAAAAGTGTTGAAATTCTGTTGAAGCTTTTAAAATTCTCTCTAGAATTTTCAAAATCCATGTCCACATGTTCACAATTTCACGTCAAAAAATGGCTAAAATTCCAGTTGAAATTTTTTCAAAGTCCCTGAAAAATTTTCCAATTTTTGTCCCAATTCTTCCCATTCCCATTGAAACTTTTCAAATCCCTCTCAAAATTGTTGAAATTCTCTTGAAGCTTTTAAAATTCTCTCTAGAATTTTCAAAATCCACTTCAACATGTTTACAATTTCACGTAACAAAATGGCTAAAATTCCAGTTGAAATTTTTTCAAAGTCCCTTAAAAATTTTCCAATTTTTGTCCCAATTCTTCCCTTTCCCATTGAAACTTTTCAAATCCCTCTCAAAATTGTTGAAATTCTGTTGAAGCTTTAAAAATTCTCTCTAGAATTTTCAAAATCCATGTCCACATGTTTACAATTTCACGTCAAAAAATGGCTAAAATTCCAGTTGAACTTTTTTCAAAGTCCCTTAAAAATTTTCCAATTTTTGTCCCAATTCTTCCCATTCCCATTGAAACTTTTCAAATCCCTCTCAAAATTGTTGAAATTCTCTTGAAGCTTTTAAAATTCTCTCTAGAATTTTCAAAATCCATGTCCACATGTTTACAATTTCACGTCAAAAAATTGCTAAAATTCCAGTTGAAATTTTTTCAAAGTCCCTTAAAAATTTTCCAATTTTTGTCCCAATTCTTCCCATTCCCATTGAAACTTTTCAAATCCCTCTCAAAAGTGTTGAAATTCTGTTGAAGCTTTTAAAATTCTCTCTAGAATTTTCAAAATCCATGTCCACATGTTTACAATTTCACATCAAAAAATTGCTAAAATTCCAGTTGAAATTTTTTCAAAGTCCCTTAAAAATTTTCCAATTTTTGTCCCAATTCTTCCCATTCCCATTGAAACTTTTCAAATCCCTCTCAAAAGTGTTGAAATTCTGTTGAAGCTTTTAAAATTCTCTCTAGAATTTTCAAAATCCATGTCCACATGTTCACAATTTCACGTCAAAAAATGGCTAAAATTCCAGTTGAAATTTTTTCAAAGTCCCTGAAAAATTTTCCAATTTTTGTCCCAATTCTTCCCATTCCCATTGAAACTTTTCAAATCCCTCTCAAAATTGTTGAAATTCTCTTGAAGCTTTTAAAATTCTCTCTAGAATTTTCAAAATCCACTTCAACATGTTTACAATTTCACGTCAAAAAATGGCTAAAATTCCAGTTGAAATTTTTTCAAAGTCCCTTAAAAATTTTCCAATTTTTGTCCCAATTCTTCCCATTCCCATTGAAACTTTTCAAATCCCTCTCAAAATTGTTGAAATTCTGTTGAAGCTTTAAAAATTCTCTCTAGAATTTTCAAAATCCATGTCCACATGTTTACAATTTCACATAAAAAAATGCTAAAATTCCAGTTGAACTTTTTTCAAAGTCCCTTAAAAATTTTCCAATTTTTGTCCCAATTCTTCCCATTCCCATTGAAACTTTTCAAATCCCTCTCAAAATTGTTGAAATTCTCTTGAAGCTTTTAAAATTCTCTCTAGAATTTTCAAAATCCATGTCCACATGTTTACAATTTCACATCAAAAAATTGCTAAAATTCCAGTTGAAATTTTTTCAAAGTCCCTTAAAAATTTTCCAATTTTTGTCCCAATTCTTCCCATTCCCATTGAAACTTTTCAAATCCCTCTCAAAAGTGTTGAAATTCTGTTGAAGCTTTTAAAATTCTCTCTAGAATTTTCAAAATCCATGTCCACATGTTCACAATTTCACGTCAAAAAATGGCTAAAATTCCAGTTGAAATTTTTTCAAAGTCCCTGAAAAATTTTCCAATTTTTGTCCCAATTCTTCCCATTCCCATTGAAACTTTTCAAATCCCTCTCAAAATTGTTGAAATTCTCTTGAAGCTTTTAAAATTCTCTCTAGAATTTTCAAAATCCACTTCAACATGTTTACAATTTCACGTAACAAAATGGCTAAAATTCCAGTTGAAATTTTTTCAAAGTCCCTTAAAAATTTTCCAATTTTTGTCCCAATTCTTCCCTTTCCCATTGAAACTTTTCAAATCCCTCTCAAAATTGTTGAAATTCTGTTGAAGCTTTAAAAATTCTCTCTAGAATTTTCAAAATCCATGTCCACATGTTTACAATTTCACGTCAAAAAATGGCTAAAATTCCAGTTGAACTTTTTTCAAAGTCCCTTAAAAATTTTCCAATTTTTGTCCCAATTCTTCCCATTCCCATTGAAACTTTTCAAATCCCTCTCAAAATTGTTGAAATTCTCTTGAAGCTTTTAAAATTCTCTCTAGAATTTTCAAAATCCATGTCCACATGTTTACAATTTCACGTCAAAAAATTGCTAAAATTCCAGTTGAAATTTTTTCAAAGTCCCTTAAAAATTTTCCAATTTTTGTCCCAATTCTTCCCATTCCCATTGAAACTTTTCAAATCCCTCTCAAAAGTGTTGAAATTCTGTTGAAGCTTTTAAAATTCTCTCTAGAATTTTCAAAATCCATGTCCACATGTTCACAATTTCACGTCAAAAAATGGCTAAAATTCCAGTTGAAATTTTTTCAAAGTCCCTGAAAAATTTTCCAATTTTTGTCCCAATTCTTCCCATTCCCATTGAAACTTTTCAAATCCCTCTCAAAATTGTTGAAATTCTCTTGAAGCTTTAAAAATTCTCTCTAGAATTTTCAAAATCCATGTCCACATGTTTACAATTTCACGTAACAAAATGGCTAAAATTCCAGTTGAAATTTTTTCAAAGTCCCTGAAAAATTTTCCAATTTTTGTCCCAATTCTTCCCATTCCCATTGAAACTTTTCAAATCCCTCTCAAAATTGTTGAAATTCTGTTGAAGCTTTTAAAATTCTCTCTAGAATTTTCAAAATCCATGTCCACATGTTTACAATTTCACGTCAAAAAATGGCTAAAATTCCAGTTGAAATTTTTTCAAAGTCCCTTAAAAATTTTCCAATTTTTGTCCCAATTCTTCCCATTCCCATTGAAACTTTTCAAATCCCTCTCAAAATTGTTGAAATTCTGTTGAAGCTTTTAAAATTCTCTCTAGAATTTTCAAAATCCATGTCCACATGTTTACAATTTCACGTAACAAAATGGCTAAAATTCCAGTTGAAATTTTTTCAAAGTCCCTGAAAAATTTTCCAATTTTTGTCCCAATTCTTCCCATTCCCATTGAAACTTTTCAAATCCCTCTCAAAATTGTTGAAATTCTCTTGAAGCTTTTAAAATTCTCTCTAGAATTTTCAAAATCCATGGCCACATGTTTACAATTTCACGTCAAAAAATGGCTAAAATTCCAGTTGAAATTTTTTCAAAGTCCCTGAAAAATTTTCCAATTTTTGTCCCAATTCTTCCCATTCCCATTGAAACTTTTCAAATCCCTCTCAAAAGTGTTGAAATTCTGTTGAAGCTTTTAAAATTCTCTCTAGAATTTTCAAAATCCATGTCCACATGTTTACAATTTCACATAAAAAAATGCTAAAATTCCAGTTGAACTTTTTTCAAAGTCCCTGAAAAATTTTCCAATTTTTGTCCCAATTCTTCCCATTCCCATTGAAACTTTTCAAATCCCTCTCAAAATTGTTGAAATTCTCTTGAAGCTTTTAAAATTCTCTCTAGAATTTTCAAAATCCATGTCCACATGTTTACAATTTCACGTCAAAAAATTGCTAAAATTCCAGTTGAAATTTTTTCAAAGTCCCTTAAAAATTTTCCAATTTTTGTCCCAATTCTTCCCATTCCCATTGAAACTTTTCAAATCCCTCTCAAAAGTGTTGAAATTCTGTTGAAGCTTTTAAAATTCTCTCTAGAATTTTCAAAATCCATGTCCACATGTTTACAATTTCACGTCAAAAAATGGCTAAAATTCCAGTTGAAATTTTTTCAAAGTCCCTGAAAAATTTTCCAATTTTTGTCCCAATTCTTCCCATTCCCATTGAAACTTTTCAAATCCCTCTCAAAAGTGTTGAAATTCTGTTGAAGCTTTTAAAATTCTCTCTAGAATTTTCAAAATCCACTTCAACATGTTTACAATTTCACGTCAAAAAATTGCGAAAATTCCAGTTGAAATTTTTTCAAAGTCCCTTAAAAATTTTCCAATTTTTGTCCCAATTCTTCCCTTTCCCATTGAAACTTTTCAAATCCCTCTCAAAATTGTTGAAATTCTCTTGAAGCTTTTAAAATTCTCTCTAGAATTTTCAAAATCCATGGCCACATGTTTACAATTTCACATAAAAAAATTGCTAAAATTCCAGTTGAAATTTTTTCAAATTCCCTTAAAAATTTTCCAATTTTTGTCCCAATTCTTCCCTTTCCCATTGAAACTTTTCAAATCCCTCTCAAAAGTGTTGAAATTCTGTTGAAGCTTTTAAAATTCTCTCTAGAATTTTCAAAATCCATGTCCACATGTTCACAATTTCACGTCAAAAAATGGCTAAAATTCCAGTTGAAATTTTTTCAAAGTCCCTGAAAAATTTTCCAATTTTTGTCCCAATTCTTCCCATTCCCATTGAAACTTTTCAAATCCCTCTCAAAATTGTTGAAATTCTCTTGAAGCTTTTAAAATTCTCTCTAGAATTTTCAAAATCCACTTCAACATGTTTACAATTTCACGTCAAAAAATGGCTAAAATTCCAGTTGAAATTTTTTCAAAGTCCCTTAAAAATTTTCCAATTTTTGTCCCAATTCTTCCCATTCCCATTGAAACTTTTCAAATCCCTCTCAAAATTGTTGAAATTCTGTTGAAGCTTTAAAAATTCTCTCTAGAATTTTCAAAATCCATGTCCACATGTTTACAATTTCACATAAAAAAATGCTAAAATTCCAGTTGAACTTTTTTCAAAGTCCCTTAAAAATTTTCCAATTTTTGTCCCAATTCTTCCCATTCCCATTGAAACTTTTCAAATCCCTCTCAAAATTGTTGAAATTCTCTTGAAGCTTTTAAAATTCTCTCTAGAATTTTCAAAATCCATGTCCACATGTTTACAATTTCACATCAAAAAATTGCTAAAATTCCAGTTGAAATTTTTTCAAAGTCCCTTAAAAATTTTCCAATTTTTGTCCCAATTCTTCCCATTCCCATTGAAACTTTTCAAATCCCTCTCAAAAGTGTTGAAATTCTGTTGAAGCTTTTAAAATTCTCTCTAGAATTTTCAAAATCCATGTCCACATGTTCACAATTTCACGTCAAAAAATGGCTAAAATTCCAGTTGAAATTTTTTCAAAGTCCCTGAAAAATTTTCCAATTTTTGTCCCAATTCTTCCCATTCCCATTGAAACTTTTCAAATCCCTCTCAAAATTGTTGAAATTCTCTTGAAGCTTTTAAAATTCTCTCTAGAATTTTCAAAATCCACTTCAACATGTTTACAATTTCACGTAACAAAATGGCTAAAATTCCAGTTGAAATTTTTTCAAAGTCCCTTAAAAATTTTCCAATTTTTGTCCCAATTCTTCCCTTTCCCATTGAAACTTTTCAAATCCCTCTCAAAATTGTTGAAATTCTGTTGAAGCTTTAAAAATTCTCTCTAGAATTTTCAAAATCCATGTCCACATGTTTACAATTTCACGTCAAAAAATGGCTAAAATTCCAGTTGAACTTTTTTCAAAGTCCCTTAAAAATTTTCCAATTTTTGTCCCAATTCTTCCCATTCCCATTGAAACTTTTCAAATCCCTCTCAAAATTGTTGAAATTCTCTTGAAGCTTTTAAAATTCTCTCTAGAATTTTCAAAATCCATGTCCACATGTTTACAATTTCACGTCAAAAAATTGCTAAAATTCCAGTTGAAATTTTTTCAAAGTCCCTTAAAAATTTTCCAATTTTTGTCCCAATTCTTCCCATTCCCATTGAAACTTTTCAAATCCCTCTCAAAAGTGTTGAAATTCTGTTGAAGCTTTTAAAATTCTCTCTAGAATTTTCAAAATCCATGTCCACATGTTCACAATTTCACGTCAAAAAATGGCTAAAATTCCAGTTGAAATTTTTTCAAAGTCCCTGAAAAATTTTCCAATTTTTGTCCCAATTCTTCCCATTCCCATTGAAACTTTTCAAATCCCTCTCAAAATTGTTGAAATTCTCTTGAAGCTTTAAAAATTCTCTCTAGAATTTTCAAAATCCATGTCCACATGTTTACAATTTCACGTAACAAAATGGCTAAAATTCCAGTTGAAATTTTTTCAAAGTCCCTGAAAAATTTTCCAATTTTTGTCCCAATTCTTCCCATTCCCATTGAAACTTTTCAAATCCCTCTCAAAATTGTTGAAATTCTGTTGAAGCTTTTAAAATTCTCTCTAGAATTTTCAAAATCCATGTCCACATGTTTACAATTTCACGTCAAAAAATGGCTAAAATTCCAGTTGAAATTTTTTCAAAGTCCCTTAAAAATTTTCCAATTTTTGTCCCAATTCTTCCCATTCCCATTGAAACTTTTCAAATCCCTCTCAAAATTGTTGAAATTCTGTTGAAGCTTTTAAAATTCTCTCTAGAATTTTCAAAATCCATGTCCACATGTTTACAATTTCACGTAACAAAATGGCTAAAATTCCAGTTGAAATTTTTTCAAAGTCCCTGAAAAATTTTCCAATTTTTGTCCCAATTCTTCCCATTCCCATTGAAACTTTTCAAATCCCTCTCAAAATTGTTGAAATTCTCTTGAAGCTTTTAAAATTCTCTCTAGAATTTTCAAAATCCATGGCCACATGTTTACAATTTCACGTCAAAAAATGGCTAAAATTCCAGTTGAAATTTTTTCAAAGTCCCTGAAAAATTTTCCAATTTTTGTCCCAATTCTTCCCATTCCCATTGAAACTTTTCAAATCCCTCTCAAAAGTGTTGAAATTCTGTTGAAGCTTTTAAAATTCTCTCTAGAATTTTCAAAATCCATGTCCACATGTTTACAATTTCACATAAAAAAATGCTAAAATTCCAGTTGAACTTTTTTCAAAGTCCCTGAAAAATTTTCCAATTTTTGTCCCAATTCTTCCCATTCCCATTGAAACTTTTCAAATCCCTCTCAAAATTGTTGAAATTCTCTTGAAGCTTTTAAAATTCTCTCTAGAATTTTCAAAATCCATGTCCACATGTTTACAATTTCACGTCAAAAAATTGCTAAAATTCCAGTTGAAATTTTTTCAAAGTCCCTTAAAAATTTTCCAATTTTTGTCCCAATTCTTCCCATTCCCATTGAAACTTTTCAAATCCCTCTCAAAAGTGTTGAAATTCTGTTGAAGCTTTTAAAATTCTCTCTAGAATTTTCAAAATCCATGTCCACATGTTTACAATTTCACGTCAAAAAATGGCTAAAATTCCAGTTGAAATTTTTTCAAAGTCCCTGAAAAATTTTCCAATTTTTGTCCCAATTCTTCCCATTCCCATTGAAACTTTTCAAATCCCTCTCAAAAGTGTTGAAATTCTGTTGAAGCTTTTAAAATTCTCTCTAGAATTTTCAAAATCCACTTCAACATGTTTACAATTTCACGTCAAAAAATTGCGAAAATTCCAGTTGAAATTTTTTCAAAGTCCCTTAAAAATTTTCCAATTTTTGTCCCAATTCTTCCCTTTCCCATTGAAACTTTTCAAATCCCTCTCAAAATTGTTGAAATTCTCTTGAAGCTTTTAAAATTCTCTCTAGAATTTTCAAAATCCATGGCCACATGTTTACAATTTCACATAAAAAAATTGCTAAAATTCCAGTTGAAATTTTTTCAAATTCCCTTAAAAATTTTCCAATTTTTGTCCCAATTCTTCCCTTTCCCATTGAAACTTTTCAAATCCCTCTCAAAATTGTTGAAATTCTCTTGAAGCTTTTAAAATTCTCTCTAGAATTTTCAAAATCCATGGCCACATGTTTACAATTTCACATAAAAAAATTGCTAAAATTCCAGTTGAAATTTTTTCAAAGTCCCTTAAAAATTTTCCAATTTTTGTCCCAATTCTTCCCATTCCCATTGAAACTTTTCAAATCCCTCTCAAAAGTGTTGAAATTCTGTTGAAGCTTTTAAAATTCTCTCTAGAATTTTCAAAATCCATGTCCACATGTTTACAATTTCACGTCAAAAAATGGCTAAAATTCCAGTTGAAATTTTTTCAAAGTCCCTGAAAAATTTTCCAATTTTTGTCCCAATTCTTCCCATTCCCATTGAAACTTTTCAAATCCCTCTCAAAAGTGTTGAAATTCTGTTGAAGCTTTTAAAATTCTCTCTAGAATTTTCAAAATCCATGTCCACATGTTTACAATTTCACGTCAAAAAATGGCTAAAATTCCAGTTGAAATTTTTTCAAAGTCCCTGAAAAATTTTCCAATTTTTGTCCCAATTCTTCCCATTCCCATTGAAACTTTTCAAATCCCTCTCAAAATTGTTGAAATTCTCTTGAAGCTTTTAAAATTCTCTCTAGAATTTTCAAAATCCATGTCCACATGTTTACAATTTCACGTCAAAAAATTGCTAAAATTCCAGTTGAAATTTTTTCAAAGTCCCTTAAAAATTTTCCAATTTTTGTCCCAATTCTTCCCATTCCCATTGAAACTTTTCAAATCCCTCTCAAAAGTGTTGAAATTCTGTTGAAGCTTTTAAAATTCTCTCTAGAATTTTCAAAATCCATGTCCACATGTTTACAATTTCACGTCAAAAAATGGCTAAAATTCCAGTTGAAATTTTTTCAAAGTCCCTTAAAAATTTTCCAATTTTTGTCCCAATTCTTCCCATTCCCATTGAAACTTTTCAAATCCCTCTCAAAAGTGTTGAAATTCTGTTGAAGCTTTTAAAATTCTCTCTAGAATTTTCAAAATCCATGTCCACATGTTTACAATTTCACGTCAAAAAATGGCTAAAATTCCAGTTGAAATTTTTTCAAAGTCCCTGAAAAATTTTCCAATTTTTGTCCCAATTCTTCCCATTCCCATTGAAACTTTTCAAATCCCTCTCAAAATTGTTGAAATTCTCTTGAAGCTTTTAAAATTCTCTCTAGAATTTTCAAAATCCACTTCAACATGTTTACAATTTCACGTCAAAAAATTGCGAAAATTCCAGTTGAAATTTTTTCAAAGTCCCTTAAAAATTTTCCAATTTTTGTCCCAATTCTTCCCTTTCCCATTGAAACTTTTCAAATCCCTCTCAAAATTGTTGAAATTCTCTTGAAGCTTTTAAAATTCTCTCTAGAATTTTCAAAATCCATGGCCACATGTTTACAATTTCACATAAAAAAATTGCTAAAATTCCAGTTGAAATTTTTTCAAAGTCCCTTAAAAATTTTCCAATTTTTGTCCCAATTCTTCCCTTTCCCATTGAAACTTTTCAAATCCCTCTCAAAATTGTTGAAATTCTCTTGAAGCTTTTAAAATTCTCTCTAGAATTTTCAAAATCCATGGCCACATGTTTACAATTTCACATAAAAAAATTGCTAAAATTCCAGTTGAAATTTTTTCAAAGTCCCTTAAAAATTTTCCAATTTTTGTCCCAATTCTTCCCATTCCCATTGAAACTTTTCAAATCCCTCTCAAAAGTGTTGAAATTCTGTTGAAGCTTTTAAAATTCTCTCTAGAATTTTCAAAATCCATGTCCACATGTTTACAATTTCACGTCAAAAAATGGCTAAAATTCCAGTTGAAATTTTTTCAAAGTCCCTTAAAAATTTTCCAATTTTTGTCCCAATTCTTCCCATTCCCATTGAAACTTTTCAAATCCCTCTCAAAAGTGTTGAAATTCTGTTGAAGCTTTTAAAATTCTCTCTAGAATTTTCAAAATCCATGTCCACATGTTTACAATTTCACGTCAAAAAATGGCTAAAATTCCAGTTGAAATTTTTTCAAAGTCCCTGAAAAATTTTCCAATTTTTGTCCCAATTCTTCCCATTCCCATTGAAACTTTTCAAATCCCTCTCAAAATTGTTGAAATTCTCTTGAAGCTTTTAAAATTCTCTCTAGAATTTTCAAAATCCATGTCCACATGTTTACAATTTCACGTCAAAAAATTGCTAAAATTCCAGTTGAAATTTTTTCAAAGTCCCTGAAAAATTTTCCAATTTTTGTCCCAATTCTTCCCATTCCCATTGAAACTTTTCAAATCCCTCTCAAAATTCTTGAAATTCTCTTGAAGCTTTTAAAATTCTCTCTAGAATTTTCAAAATCCATGTCCACATGTTTACAATTTCACGTAACAAAATGGCTAAAATTCCAGTTGAAATTTTTTCAAAGTCCCTTAAAAATTTTCCAATTTTTGTCCCAATTCTTCCCATTCCCATTGAAACTTTTCAAATCCCTCTCAAAATTGTTGAAATTCTCTTGAAGCTTTTAAAATTCTCTCTAGAATTTTCAAAATCCATGTCCACATGTTTACAATTTCACGTCAAAAAATGGCTAAAATTCCAGTTGAAATTTTTTCAAAGTCCCTGAAAAATTTTCCAATTTTTGTCCCAATTCTTCCCATTCCCATTGAAACTTTTCAAATCCCTCTCAAAATTGTTGAAATTCTCTTGAAGCTTTTAAAATTCTCTCTAGAATTTTCAAAATCCATGGCCACATGTTTACAATTTCACATAAAAAAATGGCTAAAATTCCAGTTGAAATTTTTTCAAAGTCCCTTAAAAATTTTCCAATTTTTGTCCCAATTCTTCCCATTCCCATTGAAACTTTTCAAATCCCTCTCAAAATTGTTGAAATTCTGTTGAAGCTTTTAAAATTCTCTCTAGAATTTTCAAAATCCATGTCCACATGTTTACAATTTCACGTCAAAAAATGGCTAAAATTCCAGTTGAAATTTTTTCAAAGTCCCTGAAAAATTTTCCAATTTTTGTCCCAATTCTTCCCATTCCCATTGAAACTTTTCAAATCCCTCTCAAAATTGTTGAAATTCTCTTGAAGCTTTTAAAATTCTCTCTAGAATTTTCAAATCCATGGCCACATGTTTACAATTTCACGTCAAAAAATGGCTAAAATTCCAGTTGAAATTTTTTCAAAGTCCCTTAAAAATTTTCCAATTTTGTCCCAATTCTTCCCATTCCCATTGAAACTTTTCAAATCCCTCTCAAAATTGTTGAAATTCTCTTGAAGCTTTTAAAATTCTCTCTAGAATTTTCAAAATCCACTTCAACATGTTTACAATTTCACGTCAAAAAATTGCGAAAATTCCAGTTGAAATTTTTTCAAAGTCCCTTAAAAATTTTCCAATTTTTGTCCCAATTCTTCCCTTTCCCATTGAAACTTTTCAAATCCCTCTCAAAATTGTTGAAATTCTCTTGAAGCTTTTAAAATTCTCTCTAGAATTTTCAAAATCCATGGCCACATGTTTACAATTTCACATAAAAAAATTGCTAAAATTCCAGTTGAAATTTTTTCAAAGTCCCTTAAAAATTTTCCAATTTTTGTCCAATTCTTCCCTTTCCCATTGAAACTTTTCAAATCCCTCTCAAAATTGTTGAAATTCTCTTGAAGCTTTTAAAATTCTCTCTAGAATTTTCAAAATCCATGGCCACATGTTTACAATTTCACATAAAAAAATTGCTAAAATTCCAGTTGAAATTTTTTCAAAGTCCCTTAAAAATTTTCCAATTTTTGTCCCAATTCTTCCCATTCCCATTGAAACTTTTCAAATCCCTCTCAAAAGTGTTGAAATTCTGTTGAAGCTTTTAAATTCTCTCTAGAATTTTCAAAATCCATGTCCACATGTTTACAATTTCACGTCAAAAATGGCTAAAATTCCAGTTGAAATTTTTTCAAAGTCCCTTAAAAATTTTCCAATTTTTGTCCCAATTCTTCCCATTCCCATTGAAACTTTTCAAATCCCTCTCAAAAGTGTTGAAATTCTGTTGAAGCTTTTAAAATTCTCTCTAGAATTTTCAAAATCCATGTCCACATGTTTACAATTTCACGTCAAAAAATGGCTAAAATTCCAGTTGAAATTTTTTCAAAGTCCCTTAAAAATTTTCCAATTTTTGTCCCAATTCTTCCCATTCCCATTGAAACTTTTCAAATCCCTCTCAAAATTGTTGAAATTCTCTTGAAGCTTTTAAAATTCTCTCTAGAATTTTCAAAATCCATGTCCACATGTTTACAATTTCACGTCAAAAAATTGCTAAAATTCCAGTTGAAATTTTTTCAAAGTCCCTGAAAAATTTTCCAATTTTTGTCCCAATTCTTCCCATTCCCATTGAAACTTTTCAAATCCCTCTCAAAATTCTTGAAATTCTGTTGAAGCTTTTAAAATTCTCTCTAGAATTTTCAAAATCCATGTCCACATGTTTACAATTTCACGTAACAAAATGGCTAAAATTCCAGTTGAAATTTTTTCAAAGTCCCTTAAAATTTTCCAATTTTTGTCCCAATTCTTCCCATTCCCATTGAAACTTTTCAAATCCCTCTCAAAATTGTTGAAATTCTCTTGAAGCTTTTAAAATTCTCTCTAGAATTTTCAAAATCCATGTCCACATGTTTACAATTTCACGTCAAAAAATGGCTAAAATTCCAGTTGAAATTTTTTCAAAGTCCCTGAAAAATTTTCCAATTTTTGTCCCAATTCTTCCCATTCCCATTGAAACTTTTCAAATCCCTCTCAAAATTGTTGAAATTCTCTTGAAGCTTTTAAAATTCTCTCTAGAATTTTCAAAATCCATGGCCACATGTTTACAATTTCACATAAAAAAATGGCTAAAATTCCAGTTGAAATTTTTTCAAAGTCCCTTAAAAATTTTCCAATTTTTGTCCCAATTCTTCCCATTCCCATTGAAACTTTTCAAATCCCTCTCAAAATTGTTGAAATTCTGTTGAAGCTTTTAAAATTCTCTCTAGAATTTTCAAAATCCATGTCCACATGTTTACAATTTCACGTAAAAAAAATGGCTAAAATTCCAGTTGAAATTTTTTCAAAGTCCCTGAAAAATTTTCCAATTTTTGTCCCAATTCTTCCCATTCCCATTGAAACTTTTCAAATCCTCTCAAAATTGTTGAAATTCTGTTGAAGCTTTTAAAATTCTCTCTAGAATTTTCAAAATCCACTTCCACATGTTTACAATTTCACGTCAAAAAATTGCTAAAATTCCAGTTGAAATTTTTTCAAAGTCCCTTAAAAATTTTCCAATTTTTGTCCCAATTCTTCCCATTCCCATTGAAACTTTTCAAATCCCTCTCAAAATTGTTGAAATTCTGTTGAAGCTTTTAAAATTCTCTCTAGAATTTTCAAAATCCATGTCCACATGTTTACAATTTCACGTAAAAAAAATGCTAAAATTCCAGTTGAAATTTTTTCAAAGTCCCTTAAAAATTTTCCAATTTTTGTCCAATTCTTCCCATTCCCATTGAAACTTTTCAAATCCCTCTCAAAATTGTTGAAATTCTCTTGAAGCTTTTAAAATTCTCTCTAGAATTTTCAAAATCCATGGCCACATGTTTACAATTTCACGTCAAAAAATGGCTAAAATTCCAGTTGAAATTTTTCAAAGTCCCTGAAAAATTTTCCAATTTTTGTCCCAATTCTTCCCATTCCCATTGAAACTTTTCAAATCCCTCTCAAAATTGTTGAAATTCTCTTGAAGCTTTTAAAATTCTCTCTAGAATTTTCAAAATCCACTTCAACATGTTTACAATTTCACGTCAAAAAATTGCTAAAATTCCAGTTGAAATTTTTTCAAAGTCCCTTAAAAATTTTCCAATTTTTGTCCCAATTCTTCCCTTTCCCATTGAAACTTTTCAAATCCCTCTCAAAATTGTTGAAATTCTGTTGAAGCTTTTAAAATTCTCTCTAGAATTTTCAAAATCCATGTCCACATGTTTACAATTTCACTTAAAAAAATGGCTAAAATTCCAGTTGAAATTTTTTCAAAGTCCCTTAAAAATTTTCCAATTTTTGTCCCAATTCTTCCCATTCCCATTGAAACTTTTCAAATCCCTCTCAAAATTGTTGAAATTCTGTTGAAGCTTTTAAAATTCTCTCTAGAATTTTCAAAATCCATGTCCACATGTTTACAATTTCACGTCAAAAATGCTAAAATTCCAGTTGAAATTTTTTCAAAGTCCCTGAAAAATTTTCCAATTTTTGTCCCAATTCTTCCCATTCCCATTGAAACTTTTCAAATCCCTCTCAAAATTGTTGAAATTCTGTTGAAGCTTTTAAAATTCTCTCTAGAATTTTCAAAATCCACTTCCACATGTTTACAATTTCACGTCAAAAAATGGCTAAAATTCCAGTTGAAAGTTTTTCAAAGTCCCTGAAAAATTTTCCAATTTTTGTCCCAATTCTTCCCATTCCCATTGAAACTTTTCAAATCCCTCTCAAAATTGTTGAAATTCTCTTGAAGCTTTTAAAATTCTCTCTAGAATTTTCAAAATCCATGGCCACATGTTTACAATTTCACGTCAAAAAATGGCTAAAATTCCAGTTGAAATTTTTTCAAAGTCCCTTAAAAATTTTCCAATTTTTGTCCCAATTCTTCCCATTCCCATTGAAACTTTTCAAATCCCTCTCAAAATTGTTGAAATTCTCTTGAAGCTTTTAAAATTCTCTCTAGAATTTTCAAAATCCACTTCAACATGTTTACAATTTCACGTCAAAAAATGGCTAAAATTCCAGTTGAAATTTTTTCAAAGTCCCTTAAAAATTTTCCAATTTTTGTCCCAATTCTTCCCATTCCCATTGAAACTTTTCAAATCCCTCTCAAAATTGTTGAAATTCTGTTGAAGCTTTAAAAATTCTCTCTAGAATTTTCAAAATCCATGTCCACATGTTTACAATTTCACATAAAAAAATGCTAAAATTCCAGTTGAACTTTTTTCAAAGTCCCTGAAAAATTTTCCAATTTTTGTCCCAATTCTTCCCATTCCCATTGAAACTTTTCAAATCCCTCTCAAAATTGTTGAAATTCTCTTGAAGCTTTTAAAATTCTCTCTAGAATTTTCAAAATCCATGTCCACATGTTTACAATTTCACATCAAAAAATTGCTAAAATTCCAGTTGAAATTTTTTCAAAGTCCCTTAAAAATTTTCCAATTTTTGTCCCAATTCTTCCCATTCCCATTGAAACTTTTCAAATCCCTCTCAAAAGTGTTGAAATTCTGTTGAAGCTTTTAAAATTCTCTCTAGAATTTTCAAAATCCATGTCCACATGTTCACAATTTCACGTCAAAAAATGGCTAAAATTCCAGTTGAAATTTTTTCAAAGTCCCTGAAAAATTTTCCAATTTTTGTCCCAATTCTTCCCATTCCCATTGAAACTTTTCAAATCCCTCTCAAAATTGTTGAAATTCTCTTGAAGCTTTTAAAATTCTCTCTAGAATTTTCAAAATCCACTTCAACATGTTTACAATTTCACGTCAAAAATTGCTAAAATTCCAGTTGAAATTTTTTCAAAGTCCCTTAAAAATTTTCCAATTTTGTCCCAATTCTTCCCTTTCCCATTGAAACTTTTCAAATCCCTCTCAAAATTGTAGAAATTCTGTTAAAGCTTTTAAAATTCTCTCTAGAATTTTCAAATCCATGGCCACATGTTTACAATTTCACGTCAAAAATGGCTAAAATTCCAGTTGAAATTTTTTCAAAGTCCCTTAAAAATTTCCAATTTTTGTCCCAATTCTTCCCATTCCCATTGAAACTTTTCAAATCCCTCTCAAAATTGTTGAAATTCTCTTGAAGCTTTTAAAATTCTCTCTAGAATTTTCAAAATCCATGGCCACATGTTTACAATTTCACGTCAAAAAATGGCTAAAATTCCAGTTGAAATTTTTTCAAAGTCCCTTAAAAATTTTCCAATTTTTGTCCCAATTCTTCCCATTCCCATTGAAACTTTTCAAATCCCTCTCAAAATTGTTGAAATTCTCTTGAAGCTTTTAAAATTCTCTCTAGAATTTTCAAAATCCACTTCAACATGTTTACAATTTCACGTCAAAAAATGGCTAAAATTCCAGTTGAAATTTTTTCAAAGTCCCTTAAAAATTTTCCAATTTTTGTCCCAATTCTTCCCATTCCCATTGAAACTTTTCAAATCCCTCTCAAAATTGTTGAAATTCTGTTGAAGCTTTAAAAATTCTCTCTAGAATTTTCAAAATCCATGTCCACATGTTTACAATTTCACATAAAAAAATGCTAAAATTCCAGTTGAACTTTTTTCAAAGTCCCTGAAAAATTTTCCAATTTTTGTCCAATTCTTCCCATTCCCATTGAAACTTTTCAAATCCCTCTCAAAATTGTTGAAATTCTCTTGAAGCTTTTAAAATTCTCTCTAGAATTTTCAAAATCCATGTCCACATGTTTACAATTTCACATCAAAAAATTGCTAAAATTCCAGTTGAAATTTTTTCAAAGTCCCTTAAAAATTTTCCAATTTTTGTCCCAATTCTTCCCATTCCCATTGAAACTTTTCAAATCCCTCTCAAAAGTGTTGAAATTCTGTTGAAGCTTTTAAATTCTCTCTAGAATTTTCAAAATCCATGTCCACATGTTCACAATTTCACGTCAAAAAATGGCTAAAATTCCAGTTGAAATTTTTTCAAAGTCCCTGAAAAATTTTCCAATTTTTGTCCCAATTCTTCCCATTCCCATTGAAACTTTTCAAATCCCTCTCAAAATTGTTGAAATTCTCTTGAAGCTTTTAAAATTCTCTCTAGAATTTTCAAAATCCACTTCAACATGTTTACAATTTCACGTCAAAAAATTGCTAAAATTCCAGTTGAAATTTTTTCAAAGTCCCTTAAAAATTTTCCAATTTTTGTCCCAATTCTTCCCTTTCCCATTGAAACTTTTCAAATCCTCTCAAAATTGTAGAAATTCTGTTTAAAGCTTTTAAAATTCTCTCTAGAATTTTCAAAATCCATGGCCACATGTTTACAATTTCACGTCAAAAAATGGCTAAAATTCCAGTTGAAATTTTTTCAAAGTCCCTTAAAAATTTTCCAATTCCAATTTTTGTCCCAATTCTTCCCATTCCCATTGAAACTTTTCAAATCCCTCTCAAAATTGTTGAAATTCTCTTGAAGCTTTAAAAATTCTCTCTAGAATTTTCAAAATCCATGTCCACATGTTTACAATTTCACGTAACAAAATGGCTAAAATTCCAGTTGAAATTTTTTCAAAGTCCCTGAAAAATTTTCCAATTTTTGTCCCAATTCTTCCCATTCCCATTGAAACTTTTCAAATCCCTCTCAAAATTGTTGAAATTCTGTTGAAGCTTTTAAAATTCTCTCTAGAATTTTCAAAATCCATGTCCACATGTTTACAATTTCACGTCAAAAAATGGCTAAAATTCCAGTTGAAATTTTTTCAAAGTCCCTTAAAAATTTTCCAATTTTTGTCCCAATTCTTCCCATTCCCATTGAAACTTTTCAAATCCCTCTCAAAATTGTTGAAATTCTGTTGAAGCTTTTAAAATTCTCTCTAGAATTTTCAAAATCCATGTCCACATGTTTACAATTTCACGTCAAAAAATGGCTAAAATTCCAGTTGAAATTTTTTCAAAGTCCCTTAAAAATTTTCCAATTTTTGTCCCAATTCTTCCCATTCCCATTGAAACTTTTCAAATCCCTCTCAAAACTGTTGAAATTCTCTTGAAGCTTTTAAAATTCTCTCTAGAATTTTCAAAATCCATGTCCACATGTTTACAATTTCACGTAAAAAAATGGCTAAAATTCCAGTTGAAATTTTTTCAAAGTCCCTTAAAAATTTTCCAATTTTTGTCCCAATTCTTCCCGTTCCCATTGAAACTTTTCAAATCCCTCTCAAAATTGTTGAAATTCTGTTGAAGCTTTTAAAATTCTCTCTAGAATTTTCAAAATCCACTTCCACATGTTTACAATTTCACGTCAAAAAATGGCTAAAATTCCAGTTGAAATTTTTTCAAAGTCCCTGAAAAATTTTCCAATTTTTGTCCCAATTCTTCCCATTCCCATTGAAACTTTTCAAATCCCTCTCAAAATTGTTGAAATTCTCTTGAAGCTTTTAAAATTCTCTCTAGAATTTTCAAAATCCATGGCCACATGTTTACAATTTCACGTCAAAAAATGGCTAAAATTCCAGTTGAAATTTTTTCAAAGTCCCTGAAAAATTTTCCAATTTTTGTCCCAATTCTTCCCATTCCCATTGAAACTTTTCAAATCCCTCTCAAAATTGTTGAAATTCTCTTGAAGCTTTTAAAATTCTCTCTAGAATTTTCAAAATCCATGGCCACATGTGTACAATTTCACGTCAAAAAATGGCTAAAATTCCAGTTGAAATTTTTTCAAAGTCCCTTAAAAATTTTCCAATTTTTGTCCCAATTCTTCCCATTCCCATTGAAACTTTTCAAATCCCTCTCAAAATTGTTGAAATTCTGTTGAAGCTTTAAAAATTCTCTCTAGAATTTTCAAAATCCATGTCCACATGTTTACAATTTCACATAAAAAAATGCTAAAATTCCAGTTGAACTTTTTTCAAAGTCCCTGAAAAATTTTCCAATTTTTGTCCCAATTCTTCCCATTCCCATTGAAACTTTTCAAATCCCTCTCAAAATTGTTGAAATTCTCTTGAAGCTTTTAAAATTCTCTCTAGAATTTTCAAAATCCATGTCCACATGTTTACAATTTCACGTCAAAAAATTGCTAAAATTCCAGTTGAAATTTTTTCAAAGTCCCTTAAAAATTTTCCAATTTTTGTCCCAATTCTTCCCATTCCCATTGAAACTTTTCAAATCCCTCTCAAAAGTGTTGAAATTCTGTTGAAGCTTTTAAAATTCTCTCTAGAATTTTCAAAATCCATGTCCACATGTTCACAATTTCACGTCAAAAAATGGCTAAAATTCCAGTTGAAATTTTTTCAAAGTCCCTGAAAAATTTTCCAATTTTTGTCCCAATTCTTCCCATTCCCATTGAAAACTTTTTCAAATCCCTCTCAAAAATTGTTGAAATTCTCTTGAAGCTTTTAAAAATTCTCTCTAGAATTTTCAAAATCCACTTCAACATGTTTACAATTTCACGTCAAAAAATTGCTAAAATTCCAGTTGAAATTTTTTCAAAGTCCCTTAAAAATTTTCCAATTTTTGTCCCAATTCTTCCCTTTCCCATTGAAACTTTTCAAATCCCTCTCAAAATTGTTGAAATTCTCTTGAAGCTTTTAAAATTCTCTCTAGAATTTTCAAAATCCACTTCAACATGTTTACAATTTCACGTCAAAAAATGGCTAAAATTCCAGTTGAAATTTTTTCAAAGTCCCTTAAAAATTTTCCAATTTTTTGTCCCAATTCTTCCCATT
>NW_028115134.1:0-44185 GCF_964273445.1 Streptopelia decaocto
CATTCCCATTGAAACTTTTCAAATCCCTCTCAAAATTGTTGAAATTCTCTTGAAGCTTTTAAAATTCTCTCTAGAATTTTCAAAATCCATGTCCACATGTTTACAATTTCACGTCAAAAAATGGCTAAAATTCCAGTTGAAATTTTTTCAAAGTCCCTTAAAAATTTTCCAATTTTTGTCCCAATTCTTCCCATTCCCATTGAAACTTTTCAAATCCCTCTCAAAATTGTTGAAATTCTCTTGAAGCTTTTAAAATTCTCTCTAGAATTTTCAAAATCCATGTCCACATGTTTACAATTTCACGTAAAAAAAAATGCTAAAATTTCAGTTGAAATGTTTTCAAAGTCCCTTAAAAATTTTCCAATTTTTGTCCCAACTCTTCCCATTCCCATTGAAACTTTTCAAATCCCTCTCAAAATTGTTGAAATTCTCTTGAAGCTTTTAAAATTCTCTCTAGAATTTTCAAAATCCATGTCCACATGTTTACAATTTCACGTAAAAAAAAATTGCTAAAATTCCAGTTGAAATTTTTTCAAAGTCCCTTAAAAAATATCCAATTTTTGTCCCAATTCTTCCCATTCCCATTGAAACTTTTCAAATCCCTCTCAAAATTGTTGAAATTCTCTTGAAGCTTTTAAAATTCTCTCTAGAATTTTCAAAATCCATGGCCACATGTTTACAATTTCACGTCAAAAAATGGCTAAAATTCCAGTTGAAATTTTTTCAAAGTCCCTTTAAAATTTTCCAATTTTTGTCCCAATTCTTCCCATTCCCATTGAAACTTTTCAAATCCCTCTCAAAATTGTTGAAATTCTGTTGAAGCTTTTAAAATTCTCTCTAGAATTTTCAAAATCCATGTCCACATGTTTACAATTTCACGTCAAAAAATGGCTAAAATTCCAGTTGAAATTTTTTCAAAGTCCCTTAAAAATTTTCCAATTTTTGTCCCAATTCTTCCCATTCCCATTGAAACTTTTCAAATCCCTCTCAAAATTGTTGAAATTCTCTTGAAGCTTTTAAAATTCTCTCTAGAATTTTCAAAATCCATGTCCACATGTTTACAATTTCATGTAAAAAAAATGGCTAAAATTCCAGTTGAAATTTTTTCAAAGTCCCTTAAAAATTTTCCAATTTTTGTCCCAATTCTTCCCATTCCCATTGAAACTTTTCAAATCCCTCTCAAAATTGTTGAAATTCTCTTGAAGCTTTTAAAATTCTCTCTAGAATTTTCAAAATCCATGTCCACATGTTTACAATTTCACGTAAAAAAATGGCTAAAATTCCAGTTGAAATTTTTTCAAAGTCCCTTAAAAATTTTCCAATTTTTGTCCCAATTCTTCCCATTCCCATTGAAACTTTTCAAATCCCTCTCAAAATTGTTGAAATTCTCTTGAAGCTTTTAAAATTCTCTCTAGAATTTTCAAAATCCATGTCCACATGTTTACAATTTCACGTAAAAAAAAATGCTAAAATTCCAGTTGAAATTTTTTCAAAGTCCCTTAAAAATTTTCCAATTTTTGTCCCAATTCTTCCCATTCCCATTGAAACTTTTCAAATCCCTCTCAAAATTGTTGAAATTCTGTTGAAGCTTTTAAAATTCTCTCTAGAATTTTCAAAATCCATGGGCACATGTTTACAATTTCACGTCAAAAAATGGCTAAAATTCCAGTTGAAATTTTTTCAAAGTCCCTTAAAAATTTTCCAATTTTTGTCCCAATTCTTCCCATTCCCATTGAAACTTTTCAAATCCCTCTCAAAATTGTTGAAATTCTCTTGAAGCTTTTAAAATTCTCTCTAGAATTTTCAAAATCCATGTCCACATGTTTACAATTTCACATTAAAAAAATGGCTAAAATTCCAGTTGAAATTTTTTCAAAGTCCCTTAAAAATTTTCCAATTTTTGTCCCAACTCTTCCCATTCCCATTGAAACTTTTCAAATCCCTCTCAAAATTGTTGAAATTCTCTTGAAGCTTTTAAAATTCTCTCTAGAATTTTCAAAATCCATGGCCACATGTTTACAATTTCATGTCAAAAAATGGCTAAAATTCCAGTTGAAATTTTTTCAAAGTCCCTTCAAAATTTTCCAATTTTTGTCCCAATTCTTCCCATTCCCATTGAAACTTTTCAAATCCCTCTCAAAATTGTTGAAATTCTCTTGAAGCTTTTAAAATTCTCTCTAGAATTTTCAAAATCCATGGGCACATGTTTACAATTTCACGTCAAAAAATGGCTAAAATTCCAGTTGAAATTTTTTCAAAGTCCCTTAAAAATTTTCCAATTTTTGTCCCAATTCTTCCCATTCCCATTGAAACTTTTCAAATCCCTCTCAAAATTGTTGAAATTCTCTTGAAGCTTTTAAAATTCTCTCTAGAATTTTCAAAATCCATGTCCACATGTTTACAATTTCATGTAAAAAAAATGGCTAAAATTCCAGTTGAAATTTTTTCAAAGTCCCTTAAAAATTTTCCAATTTTTGTCCCAATTCTTCCCATTCCCATTGAAACTTTTCAAATCCCTCTCAAAATTGTTGAAATTCTCTTGAAGCTTTTAAAATTCTCTCTAGAATTTTCAAAATCCATGTCCACATGTTTACAATTTCACGTCAAAAAATGGCTAAAATTCCAGTTGAAATTTTTTCAAAGTCCCTTAAAAATTTTCCAATTTTTGTCCCAATTCTTCCCATTCCCATTGAAACTTTCAAATCCCTCTCAAAATGGTTGAAATTCTCTTGAAGCTTTTAAAATTCTCTCTAGAATTTTCAAAATCCATGTCCACATGTTTACAATTTCACGTAAAAAAATGGCTAAAATTCCAGTTGAAATTTTTTCAAAGTCCCTTAAAAATTTTCCAATTTTTGTCCCAATTCTTCCCATTCCCATTGAAACTTTTCAAATCCCTCTCAAAATTGTTGAAATTCTCTTGAAGCTTTTAAAATTCTCTCTAGAATTTTCAAAATCCATGTCCACATGTTTACAATTTCACGTAAAAAAAAATGCTAAAATTTCAGTTGAAATGTTTTCAAAGTCCCTTAAAAATTTTCCAATTTTTGTCCCAACTCTTCCCATTCCCATTGAAACTTTTCAAATCCCTCTCAAAATTGTTGAAATTCTCTTGAAGCTTTTAAAATTCTCTCTAGAATTTTCAAAATCCATGTCCACATGTTTACAATTTCACGTAAAAAAAAATTGCTAAAATTCCAGTTGAAATTTTTTCAAAGTCCCTTAAAAAATATCCAATTTTTGTCCCAATTCTTCCCATTCCCATTGAAACTTTTCAAATCCCTCTCAAAATTGTTGAAATTCTCTTGAAGCTTTTAAAATTCTCTCTAGAATTTTCAAAATCCATGGCCACATGTTTACAATTTCACGTCAAAAAATGGCTAAAATTCCAGTTGAAATTTTTTCAAAGTCCCTTTAAAATTTTCCAATTTTTGTCCCAATTCTTCCCATTCCCATTGAAACTTTTCAAATCCCTCTCAAAATTGTTGAAATTCTGTTGAAGCTTTTAAAATTCTCTCTAGAATTTTCAAAATCCATGTCCACATGTTTACAATTTCACGTTCAAAAAATCGCTAGTGTTCAAGTTGAAATTTTTTCAAAGTCCCTGAAAAATTTTCCAATTTTTGTCCCAATTCTTCCCATTCCCATTGAAACTTTTCAAATCCCTCTCAAAATTGTTGAAATTCTCTTGAAGCTTTTAAAATTCTCTCTAGAATTTTCAAAATCCATGGCCACATGTTTACAATTTCACGTCAAAAAATGGCTAAAATTCCAGTTGAAATTTTTTCAAAGTCCCTTTAAAATTTTCCAATTTTTGTCCCAATTCTTCCCATTCCCATTGAAACTTTTCAAATCCCTCTCAAAATTGTTGAAATTCTCTTGAAGCTTTTAAAATTCTCTCTAGAATTTTCAAAATCCATGTCCACATGTTTACAATTTCACATAAAAAAATGGCTAAAATTCCAGTTGAAATTTTTTCAAAGTCCCTTAAAAATTTTCCAATTTTTGTCCCAATTCTTCCCATTCCCATTGAAACTTTTCAAATCCCTCTCAAAATTGTAGAAATTCTGTTAAAGCTTTTAAAATTCTCTCTAGAATTTTCAAAATCCATGGCCACATGTTTAAAATTTCACGTCAAAAAATTGCTAAAATTCAAGTTGAAATTTTTTCAAAGTCCCTTAAAAATTTTCCAATTTTTGTCCCAATTCTTCCCATTCCCATTGAAACTTTTCAAATCCCTCTCAAAATTGTTGAAATTCTCTTGAAGCTTTTAAAATTCTCTCTAGAATTTTCAAAATCCATGGCCACATGTTTACAATTTCACGTCAAAAAATGGCTAAAATTCCAGTTGAAATTTTTTCAAAGTCCCTTAAAAATTTTCCAATTTTTGTCCCAATTCTTCCCTTCCCATTGAAACTTTTCAAATCCCTCTCTAAATTGTTGAAATTCTGTTGAAGCTTTTAAAATTCTCTCTAGAATTTTCAAAATCCATGTCCACATGTTTACAATTTCACATAAAAAAATGGCTAAAATTCCAGTTGAAATTTTTTCAAAGTCCCTTAAAAATTTTCCAATTTTTGTCCCAATTCTTCCCATTCCCATTCCCATTGAAACTTTTCAAATCCCTCTCAAAATTGTTGAAATTCTGTTGAAGCTTTTAAAATTCTCTCTAGAATTTTCAAAATCCATGGCCACATGTTTACAATTTCACGTCAAAAAATGGCTAAAATTCCAGTTGAAATTTTTTCAAAGTCCCTTAAAAATTTTCCAATTTTTGTCCCAATTCTTCCCATTCCCATTGAAACTTTTCAAATCCCTCTCAAAATTGTTGAAATTCTGTTGAAGCTTTTAAAATTCTCTCTAGAATTTTCAAAATCCATGGCCACATGTTTACAATTTCACGTCAAAAAATGGCTAAAATTCCAGTTGAAATTTTTTCAAAGTCCCTTAAAAATTTTCCAATTTTTGTCCCAATTCTTCCCATTCCCATTGAAACTTTTCAAATCCCTCTCAAAATTGTTGAAATTCTCTTGAAGCTTTTAAAATTCTCTCTAGAATTTTCAAAATCCATGGCCACATGTTTACAATTTCATGTAAAAAAATGGCTAAAATTCCAGTTGAAATTTTTTCAAAGTCCCTTAAAAATTTTCCAATTTTTGTCCCAATTCTTCCCATTCCCATTGAAACTTTTCAAATCCCTCTCAAAATTGTTGAAATTCTCTTGAAGCTTTTAAAATTCTCTCTAGAATTTTCAAAATCCATGTCCACATGTTTACAATTTCACGTCAAAAAATGGCTAAAATTCCAGTTGAAATTTTTTCAAAGTCCCTTAAAAATTTTCCAATTTTTGTCCCAATTCTTCCCATTCCCATTGAAACTTTTCAAATCCCTCTCAAAATTGTTGAAATTCTCTTGAAGCTTTTAAAATTCTCTCTAGAATTTTCAAAATCCATGTCCACATGTTTACAATTTCACGTCAAAAAATGGCTAAAATTCCAGTTGAAATTTTTTCAAAGTCCCTTAAAAGTTTTCCAATTTTTGTCCCAATTCTTCCCATTCCCATTGAAACTTTTCAAATCCCTCTAAAAATTGTTGAATTCGGTTGAAGCTTTTAAAATTCTCTCTAGAATTTTCAAAATCCATGTCCACATGTTTATAATTTCACGTAAAAAAAAATTGCTAAAATTCCAGTTGAAATTTTTTCAAAGTCCCTTAAAAAATTTCCAATTTTTGTCCCAATTCTTCCCATTCCCATTGAAACTTTTCAAATCCCTCTCAAAATTGTTGAAATTCTCTTGAAGCTTTTAAAATTCTCTCTAGAATTTTCAAAATCCATGGCCACATGTTTACAATTTCACGTAAAAAAAAATGCTAAAATTTCAGTTGAAATTTTTTCAAAGTCCCTTAAAAAATTTCCAATTTTTGTCCCAATTCTTCCCATTCCCATTGAAACTTTTCAAATCCCTCTCAAAATTGTTGAAATTCTGTTGAAGCTTTTAAAATTCTCTCTAGAATTTTCAAAATCCATGGCCACATGTTTACAATTTCACATAAAAAAAATGGCTAAAATTCCAGTTGAAATTTTTTCAAAGTCCCTTAAAAATTTTCCAATTTTTGTCCCAATTCTTCCCATTCCCATTGAAACTTTTCAAATCCCTCTCTAAATTGTTGAAATTCTGTTGAAGCTTTTAAAATTCTCTCTAGAATTTTCAAAATCCACTTCAACATTTTTACAATTTCACGTCAAAAAATTGCTAAAATTCCAGTTGAAATTTTTTCAAAGTCCCTTAAAAATTTTCCAATTTTTGTCCCAATTCTTCCCATTCCCATTGAAACTTTTCAAATCCCTCTCAAAATTGTTGAAATTCTCTTGAAGCTTTTAAAATTCTCTCTAGAATTTTCAAAATCCACTTCAACATGTTTACAATTTCACGTCAAAAAATGGCTAAAATTCCAGTTGAAATTTTTTCAAAGTCCCTTAAAAATTTTCCAATTTTTGTCCCAATTCTTCCCATTCCCATTGAAACTTTTCAAATCCCTCTCAAAATTGTTGAAATTCTCTTGAAGCTTTTAAAATTGTCTCTAGAATTTTCAAAATCCATGGCCACATGTTTACAATTTCACGTCAAAAAATGGCTAAAATTCCAGTTGAAATTTTTTCAAAGTTCCTTAAAAATGTTCCAATTTTTGTCCCAATTCTTCCCATTCCCATTGAAACTTTTCAAATCCCTCTCAAAATTGTTGAAATTCTGTTGAAGCTTTTAAAATTCTCTCTAGAATTTTCAAAATCCATGTCCACATGTTTACAATTTCACGTCAAAAAATGGCTAAAATTCCAGTTGAAATTTTTTCAAAGTCCCTTAAAAATTTTCCAATTTTTGTCCCAATTCTTCCCATTCCCATTGAAACTTTTCAAATCCCTCTCAAAATTGTTGAAATTCTCTTGAAGCTTTTAAAATTCTCTCTAGAATTTTCAAAATCCATGGCCACATGGTTACAATTTCACGTCAAAAAATGGCTAAAATTCCAGTTGAAATTTTTTCAAAGTCCCTTAAAAATTTTCCAATTTTTGTCCCAATTCTTCCCATTCCCATTGAAACTTTTCAAATCCCTCTCAAAATTGTTGAAATTCTCTTGAAGCTTTTAAAATTCTCTCTAGAATTTTCAAAATCCATGTCCACATGTTTACAATTTCACATAAAAAAATGGCTAAAATTCCAGTTGAAATTTTTTCAAAGTCCCTTAAAAATTTTCCAATTTTTGTCCCAATTCTTCCCATTCCCATTGAAACTTTTCAAAATCCTCTCAAAATTGTTGAAATTCTGTTGAAGCTTTTAAAATTCTCTCTAGAATTTTCAAAATCCATGTCCACATGTTTACAATTTCACATAAAAAAATGGCTAAAATTCAAGTTGAAATTTTTTCAAAGTCCCTTAAAAATTTTCCAATTTTTGTCCCAATTCTTCCCATTCCCATTGAAACTTTTCAAAATCCTCTCAAAATTGTTGAAATTCTGTTGAAGCTTTTAAAATTCTCTCTAGAATTTTCAAAATCCATGGCCACATGTTTACAATTTCACATAAAAAAATTGCTAAAATTCCAGTTGAAATTTTTTCAAAGACCCTTAAAAATTTTCCAATTTTTGTCCCAATTCTTCCCATTCCCATTGAAACTTTTCAAATCCCTCTCAAAATTGTTGAAATTCTGTTGAAGCTTTTAAAATTCTCTCTAGAATTTTCAAAATCCATGTCCACATGTTTACAATTTCACGTCAAAAAATGGCTAAAATTCCAGTTGAAATTTTTTCAAAGTCCCTTAAAAATTTTCCAATTTTTGTCCCAATTCTTCCCATTCCCATTGAAACTTTTCAAAATCCTCTCAAAATTGTTGAAATTCTGTTGAAGCTTTTAAAATTCTCTCTAGAATTTTCAAAATCCATGTCCACATGTTTACAATTTCACGTCAAAAAATGGCTAAAATTCCAGTTGAAATTTTTTCAAAGTCCCTTAAAAGTTTTCCAATTTTTGTCCCAATTCTTCCCATTCCCATTGAAACTTTTCAAATCCCTCTCAAAATTGTTGAAATTCTCTTGAAGCTTTTAAAATTCTCTCTAGAATTTTCAAAATCCATGTCCACATGTTTACAATTTCACATAAAAAATGGCTAAAATTCCAGTTGAAATTTTTTCAAAGTCCCTTAAAAATTTTCCAATTTTTGTCCCAATTCTTCCCATTCCCATTGAAACTTTTCAAAATCCTCTCAAAATTGTTGAAATTCTGTTGAAGCTTTTAAAATTCTCTCTAGAATTTTCAAAATCCATGTCCACATGTTTACAATTTCACATAAAAAAATGGCTAAAATTCAAGTTGAAATTTTTTCAAAGTCCCTTAAAAATTTTCCAATTTTTGTCCCAATTCTTCCCATTCCCATTGAAACTTTTCAAATTCCTCTCCAAATTGTTGAAATTCTGTTGAAGCTTTTAAAATTCTCTCTAGAATTTTCAAAATCCATGTCCACATGTTTACAATTTCACGTCAAAAAATGGCTAAAATTCCAGTTGAAATTTTTTTCAAAGTCCCTTCAAAATTTTCCAATTTTTGTCCCAATTCTTCCCATTCCCATTGAAACTTTTCAAATCCCTCTCAAAATTGTTGAAATTCTCTTGAAGCTTTTAAAATTCTCTCTAGAATTTTCAAAATCCATGGCCACATGTTTACAATTTCACGTCAAAAAATTGCTAAAATACCAGCTGAAATTTTTTCAAAGTCCCTTAAAAATTTTCCAATTTTTGTCCCAATTCTTCCCATTCCCATTGAAACTTTTCAAATCCCTCTCAAAATTGTTGAAATTCTCTTGAAGCTTTTAAAATTCTCTCTAGAATTTTCAAAATCCACTTCAACATGTTTACAATTTCACGTCAAAAAATGGCTAAAATTCCAGTTGAAATTTTTTCAAAGTCCCTGAAAAATTTTCCAATTTTTGTCCCAATTCTTCCCATTCCCATTGAAACTTTTCAAATCCCTCTCAAAATTGTTGAAATTCTCTTGAAGCTTTTAAAATTGTCTCTAGAATTTTCAAAATCCATGGCCACATGTTTACAATTTCACGTAAAAAAATGGCTAAAATTCCAGTTGAAATTTTTTCAAAGTTCCTTAAAAATTTTCCAATTTTTGTCCCAATTCTTCCCATTCCCATTGAAACTTTTCAAATCCCTCTCAAAATTGTTGAAATTCTCTTGAAGCTTTTAAAATTCTCTCTAGAATTTTCAAAATCCATGGCCACATGTTTACAATTTCACGTCAAAAATGGCTAAAATTCCAGTTGAAATTTTTTCAAAGTCCCTTTAAAATTTTCCAATTTTTGTCCCAATTCTTCCCATTCCCATTGAAACTTTTCAAATCCCTCTCAAAATTGTTGAAATTCTGTTAAAGCTTTTAAAATTCTCTCTAGAATTTTCAAAATCCATGGCCACATGGTTACAATTTCACGTCAAAAAATGGCTAAAATTCCAGTTGAAATTTTTTCAAAGTCCCTTAAAAATTTTCCAATTTTGTCCCAATTCTTCCCATTCCCATTGAAACTTTTCAAATCCCTCTCAAAATTGTTGAAATTCTCTTGAAGCTTTTAAAATTCTCTCTAGAATTTTCAAAATCCATGTCCACATGTTTACAATTTCACATAAAAAAATGGCTAAAATTCCAGTTGAAATTTTTTCAAAGTCCCTTAAAAATTTTCCAATTTTTGTCCCAATTCTTCCCATTCCCATTGAAACTTTTCAAAATCCTCTCAAAATTGTTGAAATTCTGTTGAAGCTTTTAAAATTCTCTCTAGAATTTTCAAAATCCATGTCCACATGTTTACAATTTCACATAAAAAAATGGCTAAAATTCAAGTTGAAATTTTTTCAAAGTCCCTTAAAAATTTTCCAATTTTTGTCCCAATTCTTCCCATTCCCATTGAAACTTTTCAAAATCCTCTCAAAATTGTTGAAATTCTGTTGAAGCTTTTAAAATTCTCTCTAGAATTTTCAAAATCCATGTCCACATGTTTACAATTTCACATAAAAAAATTGCTAAAATTCCAGTTGAAATTTTTTCAAAGACCCTTAAAAATTTTCCAATTTTTGTCCCAATTCTTCCCATTCCCATTGAAACTTTTCAAATCCCTCTCAAAATTGTTGAAATTCTGTTGAAGCTTTTAAAATTCTCTCTAGAATTTTCAAAATCCATGGCCACATGTTTACAATTTCACGTCAAAAAATGGCTAAAATTCCAGTTGAAATTTTTTCAAAGTCCCTTAAAAATTTTCCAATTTTTGTCCCAATTCTTCCCATTCCCATTGAAACTTTTCAAAATCCTCTCAAAATTGTTGAAATTCTGTTGAAGCTTTTAAAATTCTCTCTAGAATTTTCAAAATCCATGGGCACATGTTTACAATTTCACGTAAAAAAATGGCTAAAATTCCAGTTGAAATTTTTTCAAAGTCCCTTAAAAGTTTTCCAATTTTTGTCCCAATTCTTCCCATTCCCATTGAAACTTTTCAAATCCCTCTCAAAATTGTTGAAATTCTCTTGAAGCTTTTAAAATTCTCTCTAGAATTTTCAAAATCCATGGCCACATGTTTACAATTTCACGTAAAAAAATTGCTAAAATTCCAGCTGAAATTTTTTCAAAGTCCCTTAAAAATTTTCCAATTTTTGTCCCAATTCTTCCCATTCCCATTGAAACTTTTCAAATCCCTCTCAAAATTGTTGAAATTCTCTTGAAGCTTTTAAAATTCTCTCTAGAATTTTCAAAATCCATGGCCACATGTTTACAATTTCACGTCAAAAAATGGCTAAAATTCCAGTTGAAATTTTTTCAAAGTCCCTTAAAAATTTTCCAATTTTTGTCCCAATTCTTCCCATTCCCATTGAAACTTTTCAAATCCCTCTCAAAATTGTTGAAATTCTGTTGAAGCTTTTAAAATTCTCTCTAGAATTTTCAAAATCCATGGCCACATGTTTACAATTTCACGTCAAAAAATGGCTAAAATTCCAGTTGAAATTTTTTCAAAGTCCCTTAAAATTTTCCAATTTTTGTCCCAATTCTTCCCATTCCCATTGAAACTTTTCAAAATCCTCTCAAAATTGTTGAAATTCTGTTGAAGCTTTTAAAATTCTCTCTAGAATTTTCAAAATCCATGTCCACATGTTTACAATTTCACGTAAAAAAATGGCTAAAATTCCAGTTGAAATTTTTTCAAAGTCCCTTAAAAGTTTTCCAATTTTTGTCCCAATTCTTCCCATTCCCATTGAAACTTTTCAAATCCCTCTCAAAATTGTTGAAATTCTCTTGAAGCTTTTAAAATTCTCTCTAGAATTTTCAAAATCCATGGCCACATGTTTACAATTTCACGTAAAAAAATTGCTAAAATTCCAGCTGAAATTTTTTCAAAGTCCCTTAAAAGTTTTCCAATTTTTGTCCCAATTCTTCCCATTCCCATTGAAACTTTTCAAATCCCTCTCAAAATTGTTGAAATTCTCTTGAAGCTTTTAAAATTCTCTCTAGAATTTTCAAAATCCACTTCAACATGTTTACAATTTCACGTCAAAAAATGGCTAAAATTCCAGTTGAAATTTTTTCAAAGTCCCTTAAAAATTTTCCAATTTTTGTCCCAATTCTTCCCATTCCCATTGAAACTTTTCAAATCCCTCTCAAAATTGTTGAAATTCTCTTGAAGCTTTTAAAATTCTCTCTAGAATTTTCAAAATCCATGTCCACATGTTTACAATTTCACGTCAAAAAATCGCTAAAATTCCAGTTGAAATTTTTTCAAAGTCCCTTAAAAATTTTCCAATTTTTGTCCCAATTCTTCCCATTCCCATTGAAACTTTTCAAATCCCTCTCAAAATTGTTGAAACTCTGTTGAAGCTTTTAAAATTCTCTCTAGAATTTTCAAAATCCATGTCCACATGTTTACAATTTCACGTCAAAAAATGGCTAAAATTCCAGTTGAAATTTTTTCAAAGTCCCTTAAAAATTTTCCAATTTTTGTCCCAATTCTTCCCATTCCCATTGAAACTTTTCAAATCCCTCTCAAAATTGTTGAAATTCTCTTGAAGCTTTTAAAATTCTCTCTAGAATTTTCAAAATCCATGTCCACATGTTTACAATTTCACGTCAAAAAATGGCTAAAATTCCAGTTGAAATTTTTTCAAAGTCCCTTCAAAATTTTCCAATTTTTGTCCCAATTCTTCCCATTCCCATTGAAACTTTTCAAATCCCTCTCAAAATTGTTGAAATTCTGTTGAAGCTTTTAAAATTCTCTCTAGAATTTTCAAAATCCATGGCCACATGTTTACAATTTCACGTCAAAAAATGGCTAAAATTCCAGTTGAAATTTTTTCAAAGTCCCTGAAAAATTTTCCAATTTTTGTCCCAATTCTTCCCATTCCCATTGAAACTTTTCAAATCCCTCTCAAAATTGTTGAAATTCGGTTGAAGCTTTTAAAATTCTCTCTGGAATTTTCAAAATCCATGTCCACCTGTTTACAATTTCACGTCAAAAAATGGCTAAAATTCCAGTTGAAATTTTTTCAAAGTCCCTTAAAAATTTTCCAATTTTTGTCCCAATTCTTCCCATTCCCATTGAAACTTTTCAAATCCCTCTCAAAATTGTAGAAATTCTGTTAAAGCTTTTAAAATTCTCTCTAGAATTTTCAAAATCCATGGCCACATGTTTACAATTTCACGTCAAAAAATGGCTAAAATTCCAGTTGCAATTTTTTCAAAGTCCCTTAAAAATTTTCCAATTTTTGTCCCAATTCTTCCATTCCCATTGAAACTTTTCAAATCCCTCTCAAAATTGTTGAAACTCTGTTGAAGCTTTTAAAACTCTCTCTAGAATTTTCAAAATCCATGGCCACATGTTTACAATTTCACGTCAAAAAATGGCTAAAATTCCAGTTGAAATTTTTTCAAAGTCCCTTAAAAATTTTCCAATTTTTGTTCCAATTCTTCCCATTCCCATTGAAACTTTTCAAATCCCTCTCAAATTGTTGAAATTCTGTTGAAGCTTTTAAAATTCTCTCTAGAATTTTCAAAATCCATGGCCACATGTTTACAATTTCACGTAAAAAAATGGCTAAAATTCCAGTTGAAATTTTTTCAAAGTCCCTTAAAAATTTTCCAATTTTTGTCCCAATTCTTCCCATTCCCATTGAAACTTTTCAAATCCCTCTCAAAATTGTTGAAATTCTGTTGAAGCTTTTAAAATTCTCTCTAGAATTTTCAAAATCCATGGCCACATGTTTACAATTTCACGTCAAAAAATGGCTAAAATTCCAGTTGAAATTTTTTCAAAGTCCCTTAAAAATTTTCCAATTTTTGTCCCAATTCTTCCCATTCCCATTGAAACTTTTCAAATCCCTCTCAAAATTGTTGAAATTCTGTTGAAGCTTTTAAAATTCTCTCTAGAATTTTCAAAATCCATGTCCACATGTTTACAATTTCACATAAAAAAATGGC
This sequence comes from Streptopelia decaocto, assembly GCF_964273445.1. Lineage (NCBI taxonomy): Eukaryota > Metazoa > Chordata > Aves > Columbiformes > Columbidae > Streptopelia > Streptopelia decaocto. The sequence continues at coordinate 13,509 of NW_028115134.1, forward strand.
TAAAATTCCAGTTGAAATTTTTTCAAAGTCCCTGAAAAATTTTCCAATTTTTGTCCCAATTCTTCCCATTCCCATTGAAACTTTTCAAATCCCTCTCAAAATTGTTGAAATTCTCTTGAAGCTTTTAAAATTCTCTCTAGAATTTTCAAAATCCATGTCCACATGTTTACAATTTCACGTCAAAAAATGGCTAAAATTCCAGTTGAAATTTTTTCAAAGTCCCTTAAAAATTTTCCAATTTTTGTCCCAATTCTTCCCATTCCCATTGAAACTTTTCAAATCCCTCTCAAAATTGTTGAAATTCTCTTGAAGCTTTTAAAATTCTCTCTAGAATTTTCAAAATCCATGTCCACATGTTTACAATTTCACATAAAAAAAATGGCTAAAATTCCAGTTGAAATTTTTTCAAAGTCCCTTAAAAATTTTCCAATTTTTGTCCCAATTCTTCCCATTCCCATTGAAACTTTTCAAATCCCTCTCAAAATTGTTGAAATTCTGTTGAAGCTTTTAAAATTCTCTCTAGAATTTTCAAAATCCATGGCCACATGTTTACAATTTCACGTCAAAAAATGGCTAAAATTCCAGTTGAAATTTTTTCAAAGTCCCTTAAAAATTTTCCAATTTTTGTCCCAATTCTTCCCATTCCCATTGAAACTTTTCAAATCCCTCTCAAAATTGTTGAAATTCTGTTGAAGCTTTTAAAATTCTCTCTAGAATTTTCAAAATCCATGGCCACATGTTTACAATTTCACGTCAAAAAATGGCTAAAATTCCAGTTGAAATTTTTTCAAAGTCCCTTAAAAGTTTTCCAATTTTTGTCCCAATTCTTCCCATTCCCATTGAAACTTTTCAAATCCCTCTCAAATTGTTGAAATTCTGTTGAAGCTTTTAAAATTCTCTCTAGAATTTTCAAAATCCATGGCCACATGTTTACAATTTCACGTCAAAAAATGGCTAAAATTCCAGTTGAAATTTTTTCAAAGTCCCTTAAAAATTTTCCAATTTTTGTCCCAATTCTTCCCATTCCCATTGAAACTTTTCAAATCCCTCTCAAAATTGTTGAAATTCTGTTGAAGCTTTTAAAATTCTCTCTAGAATTTTCAAAATCCATGGCCACATGTTTACAATTTCACGTCAAAAAATGGCTAAAATTCCAGTTGAAATTTTTTCAAAGTCCCTTAAAAATTTTCCAATTTTTGTCCCAATTCTTCCCATTCCCATTGAAACTTTTCAAATCCCCCTCAGAATTGTAGAAATTCTGTTAAAGCTTTCAAAATTCTCTCTAGAATTTTCAAAATCCATGTCCACATGTTTACAATTTCACATAAAAAAATTGCTAAAATTCCAGTTGAAATTTTTTCAAAGTCCCTGAAAAATTTTCCAATTTTTGTCCCAATTCTTCCCATTCCCATTGAAACTTTTCAAATCCCTCTCAAAATTGTTGAAATTCGGTTGAAGCTTTTAAAATTCTCTCTAGAATTTTCAAAATCCATGTCCACATGTTTACAATTTCACGTCAAAAAATGGCTAAAATTCCAGTTGAAATTTTTTCAAAGTCCCTTAAAAATTTTCCAATTTTTGTCCCAATTCTTCCCATTCCCATTGAAACTTTTCAAATCCCTCTCAAAATTGTAGAAATTCTGTTAAAGCTTTTAAAATTCTCTCTAGAATTTTCAAAATCCATGGCCACATGTTTACAATTTCACGTCAAAAAATGGCTAAAATTCCAGTTGCAATTTTTTCAAAGTCCCTTAAAAATTTTCCAATTTTTGTCCCAATTCTTCCCATTCCCATTGAAACTTTTCAAATCCCTCTCAAAATTGTTGAAACTCTGTTGAAGCTTTTAAAACTCTCTCTAGAATTTTCAAAATCCATGGCCACATGTTTACAATTTCACGTCAAAAAATGGCTAAAATTCCAGTTGAAATTTTTTCAAAGTCCCTTAAAAATTTTCCAATTTTTGTTCCAATTCTTCCCATTCCCATTGAAACTTTTCAAATCCCTCTCAAAATTGTTGAAATTCTGTTGAAGCTTTTAAAATTCTCTCTAGAATTTTCAAAATCCATGGCCACATGTTTACAATTTCACGTAAAAAAATGGCTAAAATTCCAGTTGAAATTTTTTCAAAGTCCCTTAAAAATTTTCCAATTTTTGTCCCAATTCTTCCCATTCCCATTGAAACTTTTCAAATCCCTCTCAAAATTGTTGAAATTCTGTTGAAGCTTTTAAAATTCTCTCTAGAATTTTCAAAATCCATGTCCACATGTTTACAATTTCACATAAAAAAATGGCTAAAATTCCAGTTGAAATTTTTTCAAAGTCCCTGAAAAATTTTCCAATTTTTGTCCCAATTCTTCCCATTCCCATTGAAACTTTTCAAATCCCTCTCAAAATTGTTGAAATTCTCTTGAAGCTTTTAAAATTCTCTCTAGAATTTTCAAAATCCATGTCCACATGTTTACAATTTCACGTCAAAAAATGGCTAAAATTCCAGTTGAAATTTTTTCAAAGTCCCTTAAAAATTTCCAATTTTTGTCCCAATTCTTCCCATTCCCATTGAAACTTTTCAAATCCCTCTCAAAATTGTTGAAATTCTCTTGAAGCTTTTAAAATTCTCTCTAGAATTTTCAAAATCCATGTCCACATGTTTACAATTTCACATAAAAAAATGGCTAAAATTCCAGTTGAAATTTTTTCAAAGTCCCTTAAAAATTTTCCAATTTTTGTCCCAATTCTTCCCATTCCCATTGAAACTTTTCAAATCCCTCTCAAAATTGTTGAAATTCTGTTGAAGCTTTTTAAAATTCTCTCTAGAATTTTCAAAATCCATGGCCACATGTTTACAATTTCACGTCAAAAAATGGCTAAAATTCCAGTTGAAATTTTTTCAAAGTCCCTTAAAAATTTTCCAATTTTTGTCCCAATTCTTCCCATTCCCATTGAAACTTTTCAAATCCCTCTCAAAATTGTTGAAATTCTGTTGAAGCTTTTAAAATTCTCTCTAGAATTTTCAAAATCCATGTCCACATGTTTACAATTTCACGTCAAAAAATGGCTAAAATTCCAGTTGAAATTTTTTCAAAGTCCCTTAAAAGTTTTCCAATTTTTGTCCCAATTCTTCCCATTCCCATTGAAACTTTTCAAATCCCTCTCAAAATTGTTGAAATTCTGTTGAAGCTTTTAAAATTCTCTCTAGAATTTTCAAAATCCATGGCCACATGTTTACAATTTCACGTAAAAAAATGGCTAAAATTCCAGTTGAAATTTTTTCAAAGTCCCTTAAAAATTTTCCAATTTTTGTCCCAATTCTTCCCATTCCCATTGAAACTTTTCAAATCCCTCTCAAAATTGTTGAAATTCTGTTGAAGCTTTTAAAATTCTCTCTAGAATTTTCAAAATCCTTGGCCACATGTTTACAATTTCACGTCAAAAAATGGCTAAAATTCCAGTTGAAATTTTTTCCAAGTCCCTTAAAAATTTTCCAATTTTTGTCCCAATTCTTCCCATTCCCATTGAAACTTTTCAAATCCCTCTCAAAATTGTTGAAATTCTGTTGAAGCTTTTAAAATTCTCTCTAGAATTTTCAAAATCCATGGCCACATGTTTACAATTTCACGTCAAAAAATGGCTAAAATTCCAGTTGAAATTTTTTCAAAGTCCCTTAAAAATTTTCCAATTTTTGTCCCAATTCTTCCCATTCCCATTGAAACTTTTCAAATCCCCCTCAGAATTGTAGAAATTCTGTTAAAGCTTTTAAAATTCTCTCTAGAATTTTCAAAATCCATGTCCACATGTTTACAATTTCACATAAAAAAATTGCTAAAATTCCAGTTGAAATTTTTCAAAGTCCCTGAAAAATTTTCCAATTTTTGTCCCAATTCTTCCCATTCCCATTGAAACTTTTCAAATCCCTCTCAAAATTGTTGAAATTCGGTTGAAGCTTTTAAAATTCTCTCTAGAATTTTCAAAATCCATGTCCACATGTTTACAATTTCACGTCAAAAAATGGCTAAAATTCCAGTTGAAATTTTTTCAAAGTCCCTTAAAAATTTTCCAATTTTTGTCCCAATTCTTCCCATTCCCATTGAAACTTTTCAAATCCCTCTCAAAATTGTAGAAATTCTGTTAAAGCTTTTAAAATTCTCTCTAGAATTTTCAAAATCCATGGCCACATGTTTACAATTTCACGTCAAAAATGGCTAAAATTCCAGTTGCAATTTTTTCAAAGTCCCTTAAAAATTTTCCAATTTTTGTCCCAATTCTTCCCATTCCCATTGAAACTTTTCAAATCCCTCTCAAAATTGTTGAAACTCTGTTGAAGCTTTTAAAACTCTCTCTAGAATTTTCAAAATCCATGGCCACATGTTTACAATTTCACGTCAAAAAATGGCTAAAATTCCAGTTGAAATTTTTTCAAAGTCCCTTAAAAATTTTCCAATTTTTGTTCCAATTCTTCCCATTCCCATTGAAACTTTTCAAATCCCTCTCAAAATTGTTGAAATTCTGTTGAAGCTTTTAAAATTCTCTCTAGAATTTTCAAAATCCATGGCCACATGTTTACAATTTCACATAAAAAAATGGCTAAAATTCCAGTTGAAATTTTTTCAAAGTCCCTTAAAAATTTTCCAATTTTTGTCCCAATTCTTCCCATTCCATTGAAACTTTTCAAATCCCTCTCAAAATTGTTGAAATTCTGTTGAAGCTTTTAAAATTCTCTCTAGAATTTTCAAAATCCATGGCCACATGTTTACAATTTCACGTCAAAAAATGGCTAAAATTCCAGTTGAAATTTTTTCAAAGTCCCTTAAAAATTTTCCAATTTTTGTCCCAATTCTTCCCATTCCCATTGAAACTTTTCAAATCCCTCTCAAAATTGTTGAAATTCTGTTGAAGCTTTTAAAATTCTCTCTAGAATTTTCAAAATCCATGGCCACATGTTTACAATTTCACGTCAAAAAATGGCTAAAATTCCAGTTGAAATTTTTTCAAAGTCCCTTAAAAATTTTCCAATTTTTGTCCCAATTCTTCCCATTCCCATTGAAACTTTTCAAATCCCTCTCAAAATTGTTGAAATTCTCTTGAAGCTTTTAAAATTCTCTCTAGAATTTTCAAAATCCATGGCCACATGTTTACAATTTCACGTCAAAAAATGGCTAAAATTCCAGTTGAAATTTTTTCAAAGTCCCTTAAAAATTTTCCAATTTTTGTCCCAATTCTTCCCATTCCCATTGAAACTTTTCAAATCCCTCTCAAAATTGTTGAAATTCTGTTGAAGCTTTTAAAATTCTCTCTAGAATTTTCAAAATCCATGGCCACATGTTTACAATTTCACGTCAAAAAATGGCTAAAATTCCAGTTGAAATTTTTTCAAAGTCCCTTAAAAATTTTCCAATTTTTGTCCCAATTCTTCCCATTCCCATTGAAACTTTTCAAATCCCTCTCAAAATTGTTGAAATTCTGTTGAAGCTTTTAAAATTCTCTCTAGAATTTTCAAAATCCATGGCCACATGTTTACAATTTCACGTCAAAAAATGGCTAAAATTCCAGTTGAAATTTTTTCAAAGTCCCTTAAAAATTTTCCAATTTTTGTCCCAATTCTTCCCATTCCCATTGAAACTTTTCAAATCCCCCTCAGAATTGTAGAAATTCTGTTAAAGCTTTTAAAATTCTCTCTAGAATTTTCAAAATCCATGTCCACATGTTTACAATTTCACATAAAAAAATTGCTAAAATTCCAGTTGAAATTTTTTCAAAGTCCCTGAAAAATTTTCCAATTTTTGTCCCAATTCTTCCCATTCCCATTGAAACTTTTCAAATCCCTCTCAAAATTGTTGAAATTCGGTTGAAGCTTTTAAAATTCTCTCTAGAATTTTCAAAATCCATGTCCACATGTTTACAATTTCACGTCAAAAAATGGCTAAAATTCCAGTTGAAATTTTTTCAAAGTCCCTTAAAAATTTTCCAATTTTTGTCCCAATTCTTCCCATTCCCATTGAAACTTTTCAAATCCCTCTCAAAATTGTAGAAATTCTGTTAAAGCTTTTAAAATTCTCTCTAGAATTTTCAAAATCCATGGCCACATGTTTACAATTTCACGTCAAAAAATGGCTAAAATTCCAGTTGCAATTTTTTCAAAGTCCCTTAAAAATTTTCCAATTTTTGTCCCAATTCTTCCCATTCCCATTGAAACTTTTCAAATCCCTCTCAAAATTGTTGAAACTCTGTTGAAGCTTTTAAAACTCTCTCTAGAATTTTCAAAATCCATGGCCACATGTTTACAATTTCACGTCAAAAAATGGCTAAAATTCCAGTTGAAATTTTTTCAAAGTCCCTTAAAAATTTTCCAATTTTTGTTCCAATTCTTCCCATTCCCATTGAAACTTTTCAAATCCCTCTCAAAATTGTTGAAATTCTGTTGAAGCTTTTAAAATTCTCTCTAGAATTTTCAAAATCCATGGCCACATGTTTACAATTTCACGTAAAAAAATGGCTAAAATTCCAGTTGAAATTTTTTCAAAGTCCCTTAAAAATTTTCCAATTTTTGTCCCAATTCTTCCCATTCCCATTGAAACTTTTCAAATCCCTCTCAAAATTGTTGAAATTCTGTTGAAGCTTTTAAAATTCTCTCTAGAATTTTCAAAATCCATGTCCACATGTTTACAATTTCACATAAAAAAATGGCTAAAATTCCAGTTGAAATTTTTTCAAAGTCCCTGAAAAATTTTCCAATTTTTGTCCCAATTCTTCCCATTCCCATTGAAACTTTTCAAATCCCTCTCAAAATTGTTGAAATTCTCTTGAAGCTTTTAAAATTCTCTCTAGAATTTTCAAAATCCATGTCCACATGTTTACAATTTCACGTCAAAAAATGGCTAAAATTCCAGTTGAAATTTTTTCAAAGTCCCTTAAAAATTTTCCAATTTTTGTCCCAATTCTTCCCATTCCCATTGAAACTTTTCAAATCCCTCTCAAAATTGTTGAAATTCTCTTGAAGCTTTTAAAATTCTCTCTAGAATTTTCAAAATCCATGTCCACATGTTTACAATTTCACATAAAAAAATGGCTAAAATTCCAGTTGAAATTTTTTCAAAGTCCCTTAAAAATTTTCCAATTTTTGTCCCAATTCTTCCCATTCCCATTGAAACTTTTCAAATCCCTCTCAAAATTGTTGAAATTCTGTTGAAGCTTTTAAAATTCTCTCTAGAATTTTCAAAATCCATGGCCACATGTTTACAATTTCACGTCAAAAAATGGCTAAAATTCCAGTTGAAATTTTTTCAAAGTCCCTTAAAAATTTTCCAATTTTTGTCCCAATTCTTCCCATTCCCATTGAAACTTTTCAAATCCCTCTCAAAATTGTTGAAATTCTGTTGAAGCTTTTAAAATTCTCTCTAGAATTTTCAAAATCCATGTCCACATGTTTACAATTTCACGTCAAAAAATGGCTAAAATTCCAGTTGAAATTTTTTCAAAGTCCCTTAAAAGTTTTCCAATTTTTGTCCCAATTCTTCCCATTCCCATTGAAACTTTTCAAATCCCTCTCAAAATTGTTGAAATTCTCTTGAAGCTTTTAAAATTCTCTCTAGAATTTTCAAAATCCATGGCCACATGTTTACAATTTCACGTCAAAAAATGGCTAAAATTCCAGTTGAAATTTTTTCAAAGTCCCTTAAAAATTTTCCAATTTTTGTCCCAATTCTTCCCATTCCCATTGAAACTTTTCAAATCCCTCTCAAAATTGTTGAAATTCTGTTGAAGCTTTTAAAATTCTCTCTAGAATTTTCAAAATCCATGGCCACATGTTTACAATTTCACGTCAAAAAATGGCTAAAATTCCAGTTGAAATTTTTTCCAAGTCCCTTAAAAATTTTCCAATTTTTGTCCCAATTCTTCCCATTCCCATTGAAACTTTTCAAATCCCTCTCAAAATTGTTGAAATTCTGTTGAAGCTTTTAAAATTCTCTCTAGAATTTTCAAAATCCATGGCCACATGTTTACAATTTCACGTCAAAAAATGGCTAAAATTCCAGTTGAAATTTTTTCAAAGTCCCTTAAAAATTTTCCAATTTTTGTCCCAATTCTTCCCATTCCCATTGAAACTTTTCAAATCCCCCTCAGAATTGTAGAAATTCTGTTAAAGCTTTTAAAATTCTCTCTAGAATTTTCAAAATCCATGTCCACATGTTTACAATTTCACATAAAAAAATTGCTAAAATTCCAGTTGAAATTTTTTCAAAGTCCCTGAAAAATTTTCCAATTTTTGTCCCAATTCTTCCCATTCCCATTGAAACTTTTCAAATCCCTCTCAAAATTGTTGAAATTCGGTTGAAGCTTTTAAAATTCTCTCTAGAATTTTCAAAATCCATGTCCACATGTTTACAATTTCACGTCAAAAAATGGCTAAAATTCCAGTTGAAATTTTTTCAAAGTCCCTTAAAAATTTTCCAATTTTTGTCCCAATTCTTCCCATTCCCATTGAAACTTTTCAAATCCCTCTCAAAATTGTAGAAATTCTGTTAAAGCTTTTAAAATTCTCTCTAGAATTTTCAAAATCCATGGCCACATGTTTACAATTTCACGTCAAAAAATGGCTAAAATTCCAGTTGCAATTTTTTCAAAGTCCCTTAAAAATTTTCCAATTTTTGTCCCAATTCTTCCCATTCCCATTGAAACTTTTCAAATCCCTCTCAAAATTGTTGAAACTCTGTTGAAGCTTTTAAAACTCTCTCTAGAATTTTCAAAATCCATGGCCACATGTTTACAATTTCACGTCAAAAAATGGCTAAAATTCCAGTTGAAATTTTTTCAAAGTCCCTTAAAAATTTTCCAATTTTTGTTCCAATTCTTCCCATTCCCATTGAAACTTTTCAAATCCCTCTCAAAATTGTTGAAATTCTGTTGAAGCTTTTAAAATTCTCTCTAGAATTTTCAAAATCCATGGCCACATGTTTACAATTTCACGTAAAAAAATGGCTAAAATTCCAGTTGAAATTTTTTCAAAGTCCCTTAAAAATTTTCCAATTTTTGTCCCAATTCTTCCCATTCCCATTGAAACTTTTCAAATCCCTCTCAAAATTGTTGAAATTCTGTTGAAGCTTTTAAAATTCTCTCTAGAATTTTCAAAATCCATGGCCACATGTTTACAATTTCACGTCAAAAAATGGCTAAAATTCCAGTTGAAATTTTTTCAAAGTCCCTTAAAAATTTTCCAATTTTTGTCCCAATTCTTCCCATTCCCATTGAAACTTTTCAAATCCCTCTCAAAATTGTTGAAATTCTGTTGAAGCTTTTAAAATTCTCTCTAGAATTTTCAAAATCCATGTCCACATGTTTACAATTTCACATAAAAAAATGGCTAAAATTCCAGTTGAAATTTTTTCAAAGTCCCTGAAAAATTTTCCAATTTTTGTCCCAATTCTTCCCATTCCCATTGAAACTTTTCAAATCCCTCTCAAAATTGTTGAAATTCTGTTGAAGCTTTTAAAATTCTCTCTAGAATTTTCAAAATCCATGTCCACATGTTTACAATTTCACGTCAAAAAATGGCTAAAATTCCAGTTGAAATTTTTTCAAAGTCCCTTAAAAATTTTCCAATTTTTGTCCCAATTCTTCCCATTCCCATTGAAACTTTTCAAATCCCTCTCAAAATTGTTGAAATTCTCTTGAAGCTTTTAAAATTCTCTCTAGAATTTTCAAAATCCATGTCCACATGTTTACAATTTCACGTGAAAAAATGGCTAAAATTCCAGTTGAAATTTTTTCAAAGTCCCTTAAAAATTTTCCATTTTTTGTCCCAATTCTTCCCATTCCCATTGAAACTTTTCAAATCCCTCTCAAAATTGTTGAAATTCTGTTGAAGCTTTTAAAATTCTCTCTAGAATTTTCAAAATCCATGGCCACATGTTTACAATTTCACGTCAAAAAATGGCTAAAATTCCAGTTGAAATTTTTTCAGTCCCTTAAAAGTTTTCCAATTTTTGTCCCAATTCTTCCCATTCCCATTGAAACTTTTCAAATCCCTCTCAAAATTGTTGAAATTCTCTTGAAGCTTTTAAAATTCTCTCTAGAATTTTCAAAATCCATGGCCACATGTTTACAATTTCATGTCAAAAAATGGCTAAAATTCCAGTTGAAATTTTTTCAAAGTCCCTTAAAAATTTTCCAATTTTTGTCCCAATTCTTCCCATTCCCATTGAAACTTTTCAAATCCCTCTCAAAATTGTTGAAATTCTGTTGAAGCTTTTAAAATTCTCTCTAGAATTTTCAAAATCCATGGCCACATGTTTACAATTTCACGTCAAAAAATGGCTAAAATTCCAGTTGAAATTTTTTCCAAGTCCCTTAAAAATTTTCCAATTTTTGTCCCAATTCTTCCCATTCCCATTGAAACTTTTCAAATCCCTCTCAAAATTGTTGAAATTCTCTTGAAGCTTTTAAAATTCTCTCTAGAATTTTCAAAATCCATGTCCACATGTTTACAATTTCACGTCAAAAAATGGCTAAAATTCCAGTTGAAATTTTTTCAAAGTCCCTTAAAAATTTTCCAATTTTTGTCCCAATTCTTCCCATTCCCATTGAAACTTTTCAAATCCCTCTCAAAATTGTTGAAATTCTGTTGAAGCTTTTAAAATTCTCTCTAGAATTTTCAAAATCCATGGCCACATGTTTACAATTTCACGTCAAAAAATGGCTAAAATTCCAGTTGAAATTTTTTCAAAGTCCCTTCAAAATTTTCCAATTTTTGTCCCAATTCTTCCCATTCCCATTGAAACTTTTCAAATCCCTCTCAAAATTGTTGAAATTCTCTTGAAGCTTTTAAAATTCTCTCTAGAATTTTCAAAATCCATGTCCACATGTTTACAATTTCACATAAAAAAATGGCTAAAATTCCAGTTGAAATTTTTTCAAAGTCCCTTCAAAATTTTCCAATTTTTGTCCCAATTCTTCCCATTCCCATTGAAACTTTTCAAATCCCTCTCAAAATTGTTGAAATTCTGTTGAAGCTTTTAAAATTCTCTCTAGAATTTTCAAAATCCATGGCCACATGTTTACAATTTCACGTCAAAAAATGGCTAAAATTCCAGTTGAAATTTTTTCAAAGTCCCTTAAAAATTTTCCAATTTTTGTCCCAATTCTTCCCATTCCCATTGAAACTTTTCAAATCCCTCTCAAAATTGTTGAAATTCTCTTGAAGCTTTTAAAATTCTCTCTAGAATTTTCAAAATCCATGTCCACATATTTACAATTTCACATTAAAAAATGGCTAAAATTCCAGTTGAAATTTTTTCAAAGTCCCTTCAAAATTTTCCAATTTTTGTCCCAATTCTTCCCATTCCCATTGAAACTTTTCAAATCCCTCTCAAAATTGTTGAAATTCTCTTGAAGCTTTTAAAATTCTCTCTAGAATTTTCAAAATCCACTTCAACATGTTTACAATTTCACGTCAAAAAATGGCTAAAATTCCAGTTGAAATTTTTTCAAAGTCCCTTAAAAATTTTCCAATTTTTGTCCCAATTCTTCCCATTCCCATTGAAACTTTTCAAATCCCTCTCAAAATTGTTGAAATTCTGTTGAAGCTTTTAAAATTCTCTCTAGAATTTTCAAAATCCATGGCCACATGTTTACAATTTCACGTCAAAAAATGGCTAAAATTCCAGTTGAAATTTTTTCAAAGTCCCTTAAAAATTTTCCAATTTTTGTCCCAATTCTTCCCATTCCCATTGAAACTTTTCAAAATCCTCTCAAAATTGTTGAAATTCTGTTGAAGCTTTTAAAATTCTCTCTAGAATTTTCAAAATCCATGTCCACATGTTTACAATTTCACGTCAAAAAATGGCTAAAATTCCAGTTGAAATTTTTCAAAGTCCCTTAAAAATTTTCCAATTTTTGTCCCAATTCTTCCCATTCCCATTGAAACTTTTCAAATCCCTCTCAAAATTGTTGAAATTCTCTTGAAGCTTTTAAAATTCTCTCTAGAATTTTCAAAATCCATGTCCACATGTTTACAATTTCACGTCAAAAAATGGCTAAAATTCCAGTTGAAATTTTTTCAAAGTCCCTTAAAAATTTTCCAATTTTTGTCCCAATTCTTCCCATTCCCATTGAAACTTTTCAAATCCCTCTCCAAATTGTTGAAATTCTGTTGAAGCTTTTAAAATTCTCTCTAGAATTTTCAAAATCCATGTCCACATGTTACAATTTCACGTCAAAAAATGGCTAAAATTCCAGTTGAAATTTTTTCCAAGTCCCTTAAAAATTTTCCAATTTTTGTCCCAATTCTTCCCATTCCCATTGAAACTTTTCAAATCCCTCTCAAAATTGTTGAAATTCTCTTGAAGCTTTTAAAATTCTCTCTAGAATTTTCAAAATCCATGTCCACATGTTTACAATTTCACGTCAAAAAATGGCTAAAATTCCAGTTGAAATTTTTTCAAAGTCCCTTAAAAATTTTCCAATTTTTGTCCCAATTCTTCCCATTCCCATTGAAACTTTTCAAATCCCTCTCAAAATTGTTGAAATTCTGTTGAAGCTTTTAAAATTCTCTCTAGAATTTTCAAAATCCATGGCCACATGTTTACAATTTCACGTCAAAAAATGGCTAAAATTCCAGTTGAAATTTTTTCAAAGTCCCTTAAAAATTTTCCAATTTTTGTCCCAATTCTTCCCATTCCCATTGAAACTTTTCAAATCCCTCTCAAAATCGTTGAAATTCTCTTGAAGCTTTTAAAATTCTCTCTAGAATTTTCAAAATCCATGTCCACATATTTACAATTTCACATTAAAAAATGGCTAAAATTCCAGTTGAAATTTTTTCAAAGTCCCTTCAAAATTTTCCAATTTTTGTCCCAATTCTTCCCATTCCCATTGAAACTTTTCAAATCCCTCTCAAAATTGTTGAAATTCTCTTGAAGCTTTTAAAATTCTCTCTAGAATTTTCAAAATCCACTTCAACATGTTTACAATTTCACGTCAAAAAATGGCTAAAATTCCAGTTGAAATTTTTTCAAAGTCCCTTAAAAATTTTCCAATTTTTGTCCCAATTCTTCCCATTCCCATTGAAACTTTTCAAATCCCTCTCAAAATTGTTGAAATTCTGTTGAAGCTTTTAAAATTCTCTCTAGAATTTTCAAAATCCATGTCCACATATTTACAATTTCACATCAAAAAATGGCTAAAATTCCAGTTGAAATTTTTTCAAAGTCCCTTAAAAATTTTCCAATTTTTGTCCCAATTCTTCCCATTCCCATTGAAACTTTTCAAAATCCTCTCAAAATTGTTGAAATTCTGTTGAAGCTTTTAAAATTCTCTCTAGAATTTTCAAAATCCATGTCCACATGTTTACAATTTCACGTCAAAAAATGGCTAAAATTCCAGTTGAAATTTTTTCAAAGTCCCTTAAAAATTTTCCAATTTTTGTCCCAATTCTTCCCATTCCCATTGAAACTTTTCAAATCCCTCTCAAAATTGTTGAAATTCTCTTGAAGCTTTTAAAATTCTCTCTAGAATTTTCAAAATCCATGTCCACATGTTTACAATTTCACGTCAAAAAATGGCTAAAATTCCAGTTGAAATTTTTTCAAAGTCCCTTAAAAATTTTCCAATTTTTGTCCCAATTCTTCCCATTCCCATTGAAACTTTTCAAATCCCTCTCAAAATTGTTGAAATTCTCTTGAAGCTTTTAAAATTCTCTCTAGAATTTTCAAAATCCATGTCCACATGTTTACAATTTCACGTCAAAAAATGGCTAAAATTCCAGTTGAAATATTTTCAAAGTCCCTTAAAAATTTTCCAATTTTTGTCCCAATTCTTCCCATTCCCATTGAAACTTTTCAAATCCCTCTCAAAATTGTTGAAATTCTCTTGAAGCTTTTAAAATTCTCTCTAGAATTTTCAAAATCCATGTCCACATGTTTACAATTTCACGTCAAAAAATGGCTAAAATTCCAGTTGAAATTTTTTCAAAGTCCCTTAAAAATTTTCCAATTTTTGTCCCAATTCTTCCCATTCCCATTGAAACTTTTCAAATCCCTCTCAAAATTGTTGAAATTCTGTTGAAGCTTTTAAAATTCTCTCTAGAATTTTCAAAATCCATGGCCACATGTTTACAATTTCACATCAAAAAATGGCTAAAATTCCAGTTGAAATTTTTTCAAAGTCCCTTAAAAATTTTCCAATTTTTGTCCCAATTCTTCCCATTCCCATTGAAACTTTTCAAATCCCACTCAAAATTGTTGAAATTCTCTTGAAGCTTTTAAAATTCTCTCTAGAATTTTCAAAATCCATGGCTACATGTTTACAATTTCACGTCAAAAAATGGCTAAAATTCCAGTTGAAATTTTTTCAAAGTCCCTTAAAAATTTTCCAATTTTTGTCCCAATTCTTCCCATTCCCATTGAAACTTTTCAAATCCCTCTCAAAATTGTTGAAATTCTGTTGAAGCTTTTAAAATTCTCTCTAGAATTTTCAAAATCCATGTCCACATGTTTACAATTTCACATCAAAAAATGGCTAAAATTCCAGTTGAAATTTTTTCAAAGTCCCTTAAAAATTTTCCAATTTTTGTCCCAATTCTTCCCATTCCCATTGAAACTTTTCAAATCCCTCTCAAAATTGTTGAAATTCTGTTGAAGCTTTTAAAATTCTCTCTAGAATTTTCAAAATCCATGTCCACATGTTTACAATTTCACATAAAAAAATGGCTAAAATTCCAGTTGAAATTTTTTCAAAGTCCCTTCAAAATTTTCCAATTTTTGTCCCAATTCTTCCCATTCCCATTGAAACTTTTCAAATCCCTCTCAAAATTGTTGAAATTCTGTTGAAGCTTTTAAAATTCTCTCTAGAATTTTCAAAATCCATGGCCACATGTTTACAATTTCACATAAAAAAATGGCTAAAATTCCAGTTGAAATTTTTTCAAAGTCCCTTAAAAATTTTCCAATTTTTGTCCCAATTCTTCCCATTCCCATTGAAACTTTTCAAATCCCTCTCAAAATTGTTGAAATTCTGTTGAAGCTTTTAAAATTCTCTCTAGAATTTTCAAAATCCATGGCCACATGTTTACAATTTCACGTCAAAAAATGGCTAAAATTCCAGTTGAAATTTTTTCAAAGTCCCTTAAAAATTTTCCAATTTTTGTCCCAATTCTTCCCATTCCCATTGAAACTTTTCAAATCCCTCTCAAAATTGTTGAAATTCTCTTGAAGCTTTTAAAATTCTCTCTAGAATTTTCAAAATCCATGTCCACATGTTTACAATTTCACGTCAAAAAATGGCTAAAATTCCAGTTGAAATTTTTTCAAAGTCCCTTAAAAGTTTTCCAATTTTTGTCCCAATTCTTCCCATTCCCATTGAAACTTTTCAAATCCCTCTCAAAATTGTTGAAATTCTCTTGAAGCTTTTAAAATTCTCTCTAGAATTTCAAAATCCATGTCCACATGTTTACAATTTCACGTCAAAAAATTGCTAAAATTCCAGTTGAAATTTTTTCAAAGTCCCTTAAAAATTTTCCAATTTTTGTCCCAATTCTTCCCATTCCCATTGAAACTTTTCAAATCCCTCTCAAAATTGTTGAAATTCTCTTGAAGCTTTTAAAATTCTCTCTAGAATTTTCAAAATCCACTTCAACATGTTTACAATTTCACGTCAAAAAATGGCTAAAATTCCAGTTGAAATTTTTTCAAAGTCCCTTAAAAATTTTCCAATTTTTGTCCCAATTCTTCCCATTCCCATTGAAACTTTTCAAATCCCTCTCAAAATTGTTGAAATTCTCTTGAAGCTTTTAAAATTCTCTCTAGAATTTTCAAAATCCATGTCCACATGTTTACAATTTCACGTCAAAAAATGGCTAAAATTCCAGTTGAAATTTTTTCAAAGTCCCTTAAAAATTTTCCAATTTTTGTCCCAATTCTTCCCATTCCCATTGAAACTTTTCAAATCCCTCTCAAAATTGTTGAAATTCTGTTGAAGCTTTTAAAATTCTCTCTAGAATTTTCAAAATCCATGTCCACATGTTTACAATTTCACGTCAAAAAATGGCTAAAATTCCAGTTGAAATTTTTTCAAAGTCCCTTAAAAATTTTCCAATTTTTGTCCCAATTCTTCCCATTCCCATTGAAACTTTTCAAATCCCTCTCAAAATTGTTGAAATTCTCTTGAAGCTTTTAAAATTCTCTCTAGAATTTTCAAAATCCATGGCCACATGTTTACAATTTCACGTCAAAAAATGGCTAAAATTCCAGTTGAAATTTTTCAAAGTCCCTTAAAAATTTTCCAATTTTTGTCGCAATTCTTCCCATTCCCATTGAAACTTTTCAAATCCCTCTCAAAATTGTAGAAATTCTGTTAAAGCTTTTAAAATTCTCTCTAGAATTTTCAAAATCCATGTCCACATGTTTACAATTTCACGTCAAAAAATGGCTAAAATTCCAGTTGAAATTTTTTCAAAGTCCCTTAAAAATTTTCCAATTTTTGTCGCAATTCTTCCCATTCCCATTGAAACTTTTCAAATCCCCGTCAGAATTGTAGAAATTCTGTTAAAGCTTTTAAAATTCTCTCTAGAATTTTCAAAATCCATGTCCACATGTTTACAATTTCACATAAAAAAATTGCTAAAATTCCAGTTGAAATTTTTTCAAAGTCCCTTAAAAATTTTCCAATTTTTGTCCCAATTCTTCCCATTCCCATTGAAACTTTTCAAATCCCTCTCAAAATTGTTGAAATTCTGTTGAAGCTTTTAAAATTCTCTCTAGAATTTTCAAAATCCATGGCCACATGTTTACAATTTCACGTCAAAAAATGGCTAAAATTCCAGTTGAAATTTTTTCAAAGTCCCTTAAAAATTTTCCAATTTTTGTCCCAATTCTTCCCATTCCCATTGAAACTTTTCAAATCCCTCTCAAAATTGTTGAAACTCTCTTGAAGCTTTTAAAATTCTCTCTAGAATTTTCAAAATCCATGTCCACATATTTACAATTTCACATTAAAAAATGGCTAAAATTCCAGTTGAAATTTTTTCAAAGTCCCTTAAAAATTTTCCAATTTTTGTCCCAATTCTTCCCATTCCCATTGAAACTTTTCAAATCCCTCTCAAAATTGTTGAAATTCTCTTGAAGCTTTTAAAATTCTCTCTAGAATTTTCAAAATCCATGTCCACATGTTTACAATTTCACGTCAAAAAATGGCTAAAATTCCAGTTGAAATTTTTTCAAAGTCCCTTAAAAATTTTCCAATTTTTGTCCCAATTCTTCCCATTCCCATTGAAACTTTTCAAATCCCTCTCAAAATTGTTGAAACTCTCTTGAAGCTTTTAAAATTCTCTCTAGAATTTTCAAAATCCATGTCCACATATTTACAATTTCACGTCAAAAAATGGCTAAAATTCCAGTTGAAATGTTTTCAAAGTCCCTGAAAAATTTTCCAATTTTTGTCCCAATTCTTCCCATTCTCATTGAAACTTTTCAAATCCCTCTCAAAATTGTTGAAATTCTGTTAAAGCTTTTAAAATTCTCTCTAGAATTTTCAAAATCCACTTCAACATGTTTACAAATTCACGTCAAAAAATGGCTAAAATTCCAGTTGAAATTTTTTCAAAGTCCCTTAAAAATTTTCCAATTTTTGTCGCAATTCTTCCCATTCCCATTGAAACTTTTCAAATCCCCGTCAGAATTGTAGAAATTCTGTTAAAGCTTTTAAAATTCTCTCTAGAATTTTCAAAATCCATGTCCACATGTTTACAATTTCACGTCAAAAAATGGCTAAAATTCCAGTTGAAATTTTTTCAAAGTCCCTTAAAAATTTTCCAATTTTTGTCCCAATTCTTCCCATTCCCATTGAAACTTTTCAAATCCCTCTCAAAATTGTTGAAATTCTGTTGAAGCTTTTAAAATTCTCTCTAGAATTTTCAAAATCCATGTCCACATGTTTACAATTTCACGTCAAAAAATGGCTAAAATTCCAGTTGAAATTTTTTCAAAGTCCCTTAAAAATTTTCCAATTTTTGTCCCAATTCTTCCCATTCCCATTGAAACTTTTCAAATCCCTCTCAAAATTGTTGAAATTCTCTTGAAGCTTTTAAAATTCTCTCTAGAATTTTCAAAATCCATGGCCACATGTTTACAATTTCACGTCAAAAAATGGCTAAAATTCCAGTTGAAATTTTTTCAAAGTCCCTTAAAAATTTTCCAATTTTTGTCGCAATTCTTCCCATTCCCATTGAAACTTTTCAAATCCCTCTCAAAATTGTTGAAATTCTGTTGAAGCTTTTAAAATTCTCTCTAGAATTTTCAAAATCCATGGCCACATGTTTACAATTTCATGTCAAAAAATGGCTAAAATTCCAGTTGAAATTTTTTCAAAGTCCCTTAAAAATTTTCCAATTTTTGTCCCAATTCTTCCCATTCCCATTGAAACTTTTCAAATCCCTCTCAAAATTGTTGAAATTCTGTTGAAGCTTTTAAAATTCTCTCTAGAATTTTCAAAATCCATGGCCACATGTTTACAATTTCACGTCAAAAAATGGCTAAAATTCCAGTTGAAATTTTTTCAAAGTCCCTTAAAAATTTTCCAATTTTTGTCCCAATTCTTCCCATTCCCATTGAAACTTTTCAAATCCCTCTCAAAATTGTTGAAATTCTCTTGAAGCTTTTAAAATTCTCTCTAGAATTTTCAAAATCCATGTCCACATGTTTACAATTTCACGTCAAAAAATGGCTAAAATTCCAGTTGAAATTTTTTCAAAGTCCCTTAAAAGTTTTCCAATTTTTGTCCCAATTCTTCCCATTCCCATTGAAACTTTTCAAATCCCTCTCAAAATTGTTGAAATTCTCTTGAAGCTTTTAAAATTCTCTCTAGAATTTCAAAATCCATGTCCACATGTTTACAATTTCACGTCAAAAAATTGCTAAAATTCCAGTTGAAATTTTTTCAAAGTCCCTTAAAAATTTTCCAATTTTTGTCCCAATTCTTCCCATTCCCATTGAAACTTTTCAAATCCCTCTCAAAATTGTTGAAATTCTCTTGAAGCTTTTAAAATTCTCTCTAGAATTTTCAAAATCCACTTCAACATGTTTACAATTTCACGTCAAAAAATGGCTAAAATTCCAGTTGAAATTTTTTCAAAGTCCCTTAAAAATTTTCCAATTTTTGTCCCAATTCTTCCCATTCCCATTGAAACTTTTCAAATCCCTCTCAAAATTGTTGAAATTCTCTTGAAGCTTTTAAAATTCTCTCTAGAATTTTCAAAATCCATGTCCACATGTTTACAATTTCACGTCAAAAAATGGCTAAAATTCCAGTTGAAATTTTTTCAAAGTCCCTTAAAAATTTTCCAATTTTTGTCCCAATTCTTCCCATTCCCATTGAAACTTTTCAAATCCCTCTCAAAATTGTTGAAATTCTGTTGAAGCTTTTAAAATTCTCTCTAGAATTTTCAAAATCCATGTCCACATGTTTACAATTTCACGTCAAAAAATGGCTAAAATTCCAGTTGAAATTTTTTCAAAGTCCCTTAAAAATTTTCCAATTTTTGTCCCAATTCTTCCCATTCCCATTGAAACTTTTCAAATCCCTCTCAAAATTGTTGAAATTCTCTTGAAGCTTTTAAAATTCTCTCTAGAATTTTCAAAATCCATGGCCACATGTTTACAATTTCACGTCAAAAAATGGCTAAAATTCCAGTTGAAATTTTTTCAAAGTCCCTTAAAAATTTTCCAATTTTTGTCGCAATTCTTCCCATTCCCATTGAAACTTTTCAAATCCCTCTCAAAATTGTAGAAATTCTGTTAAAGCTTTTAAAATTCTCTCTAGAATTTTCAAAATCCATGTCCACATGTTTACAATTTCACGTCAAAAAATGGCTAAAATTCCAGTTGAAATTTTTTCAAAGTCCCTTAAAAATTTTCCAATTTTTGTCGCAATTCTTCCCATTCCCATTGAAACTTTTCAAATCCCCGTCAGAATTGTAGAAATTCTGTTAAAGCTTTTAAAATTCTCTCTAGAATTTTCAAAATCCATGTCCACATGTTTACAATTTCACATAAAAAAATTGCTAAAATTCCAGTTGAAATTTTTTCAAAGTCCCTTAAAAATTTTCCAATTTTTGTCCCAATTCTTCCCATTCCCATTGAAACTTTTCAAATCCCTCTCAAAATTGTTGAAATTCTGTTGAAGCTTTTAAAATTCTCTCTAGAATTTTCAAAATCCATGGCCACATGTTTACAATTTCACGTCAAAAAATGGCTAAAATTCCAGTTGAAATTTTTTCAAAGTCCCTTAAAAATTTTCCAATTTTTGTCCCAATTCTTCCCATTCCCATTGAAACTTTTCAAATCCCTCTCAAAATTGTTGAAACTCTCTTGAAGCTTTTAAAATTCTCTCTAGAATTTTCAAAATCCATGTCCACATATTTACAATTTCACATTAAAAAATGGCTAAAATTCCAGTTGAAATTTTTTCAAAGTCCCTTAAAAATTTTCCAATTTTTGTCCCAATTCTTCCCATTCCCATTGAAACTTTTCAAATCCCTCTCAAAATTGTTGAAATTCTCTTGAAGCTTTTAAAATTCTCTCTAGAATTTTCAAAATCCATGTCCACATGTTTACAATTTCACGTCAAAAAATGGCTAAAATTCCAGTTGAAATTTTTTCAAAGTCCCTTAAAAATTTTCCAATTTTTGTCCCAATTCTTCCCATTCCCATTGAAACTTTTCAAATCCCTCTCAAAATTGTTGAAACTCTCTTGAAGCTTTTAAAATTCTCTCTAGAATTTTCAAAATCCATGTCCACATATTTACAATTTCACGTCAAAAAATGGCTAAAATTCCAGTTGAAATGTTTTCAAAGTCCCTGAAAAATTTTCCAATTTTTGTCCCAATTCTTCCCATTCTCATTGAAACTTTTCAAATCCCTCTCAAAATTGTTGAAATTCTGTTAAAGCTTTTAAAATTCTCTCTAGAATTTTCAAAATCCACTTCAACATGTTTACAAATTCACGTCAAAAAATGGCTAAAATTCCAGTTGAAATTTTTTCAAAGTCCCTTAAAAATTTTCCAATTTTTGTCGCAATTCTTCCCATTCCCATTGAAACTTTTCAAATCCCCGTCAGAATTGTAGAAATTCTGTTAAAGCTTTTAAAATTCTCTCTAGAATTTTCAAAATCCATGTCCACATGTTTACAATTTCACGTCAAAAAATGGCTAAAATTCCAGTTGAAATTTTTTCAAAGTCCCTTAAAAATTTTCCAATTTTTGTCCCAATTCTTCCCATTCCCATTGAAACTTTTCAAATCCCTCTCAAAATTGTTGAAATTCTGTTGAAGCTTTTAAAATTCTCTCTAGAATTTTCAAAATCCATGTCCACATGTTTACAATTTCACGTCAAAAAATGGCTAAAATTCCAGTTGAAATTTTTTCAAAGTCCCTTAAAAATTTTCCAATTTTTGTCCCAATTCTTCCCATTCCCATTGAAACTTTTCAAATCCCTCTCAAAATTGTTGAAATTCTCTTGAAGCTTTTAAAATTCTCTCTAGAATTTTCAAAATCCATGGCCACATGTTTACAATTTCACGTCAAAAAATGGCTAAAATTCCAGTTGAAATTTTTTCAAAGTCCCTTAAAAATTTTCCAATTTTTGTCGCAATTCTTCCCATTCCCATTGAAACTTTTCAAATCCCTCTCAAAATTGTTGAAATTCTGTTGAAGCTTTTAAAATTCTCTCTAGAATTTTCAAAATCCATGGCCACATGTTTACAATTTCATGTCAAAAAATGGCTAAAATTCCAGTTGAAATTTTTTCAAAGTCCCTTAAAAATTTTCCAATTTTTGTCCCAATTCTTCCCATTCCCATTGAAACTTTTCAAATCCCTCTCAAAATTGTTGAAACTCTCTTGAAGCTTTTAAAATTCTCTCTAGAATTTTCAAAATCCATGTCCACATATTTACAATTTCACGTCAAAAAATGGCTAAAATTCCAGTTGAAATGTTTTCAAAGTCCCTGAAAAATTTTCCAATTTTTGTCCCAATTCTTCCCATTCCCATTGAAACTTTTCAAATCCCTCTCAAAATTGTAGAAATTCTGTTAAAGCTTTTAAAATTCTCTCTAGAATTTTCAAAATCCATGTCCACATGTTTACAATTTCACGTCAAAAAATGGCTAAAATTCCAGTTGAAATTTTTTCAAAGTCCCTTAAAAATTTTCCAATTTTTGTCGCAATTCTTCCCATTCCCATTGAAACTTTTCAAATCCCCGTCAGAATTGTAGAAATTCTGTTAAAGCTTTTAAAATTCTCTCTAGAATTTTCAAAATCCATGTCCACATGTTTACAATTTCACATAAAAAAATTGCTAAAATTCCAGTTGAAATTTTTTCAAAGTCCCTTAAAAATTTTCCAATTTTTGTCCCAATTCTTCCCATTCCCATTGAAACTTTTCAAATCCCTCTCAAAATTGTTGAAATTCTGTTGAAGCTTTTAAAATTCTCTCTAGAATTTTCAAAATCCATGGCCACATGTTTACAATTTCACGTCAAAAAATGGCTAAAATTCCAGTTGAAATTTTTTCAAAGTCCCTTAAAAATTTTCCAATTTTTGTCCCAATTCTTCCCATTCCCATTGAAACTTTTCAAATCCCTCTCAAAATTGTTGAAATTCTCTTGAAGCTTTTAAAATTCTCTCTAGAATTTTCAAAATCCATGTCCACATATTTACAATTTCACATTAAAAAATGGCTAAAATTCCAGTTGAAATTTTTTCAAAGTCCCTTAAAAATTTTCCAATTTTTGTCCCAATTCTTCCCATTCCCATTGAAACTTTTCAAATCCCTCTCAAAATTGTTGAAATTCTCTTGAAGCTTTTAAAATTCTCTCTAGAATTTTCAAAATCCATGTCCACATGTTTACAATTTCACGTCAAAAAATGGCTAAAATTCCAGTTGAAATTTTTTCAAAGTCCCTTAAAAATTTTCCAATTTTTGTCCCAATTCTTCCCATTCCCATTGAAACTTTTCAAATCCCTCTCAAAATTGTTGAAACTCTCTTGAAGCTTTTAAAATTCTCTCTAGAATTTTCAAAATCCATGTCCACATATTTACAATTTCACGTCAAAAAATGGCTAAAATTCCAGTTGAAATGTTTTCAAAGTCCCTGAAAAATTTTCCAATTTTTGTCCCAATTCTTCCCATTCCCATTGAAACTTTTCAAATCCCTCTCAAAATTGTAGAAATTCTGTTAAAGCTTTTAAAATTCTCTCTAGAATTTTCAAAATCCACTTCAACATGTTTACAATTTCACGTCAAAAAATGGCTAAAATTCCAGTTGAAATTTTTTCAAAGTCCCTTAAAAATTTTCCAATTTTTGTCGCAATTCTTCCCATTCCCATTGAAACTTTTCAAATCCCCGTCAGAATTGTAGAAATTCTGTTAAAGCTTTTAAAATTCTCTCTAGAATTTTCAAAATCCATGTCCACATGTTTACAATTTCACATAAAAAAATTGCTAAAATTCCAGTTGAAATTTTTTCAAAGTCCCTTAAAAATTTTCCAATTTTTGTCCCAATTCTTCCCATTCCCATTGAAACTTTTCAAATCCCTCTCAAAATTGTTGAAATTCTCTTGAAGCTTTTAAAATTCTCTCTAGAATTTTCAAAATCCATGGCCACATGTTTACAATTTCACGTCAAAAAATGGCTAAAATTCCAGTTGAAATTTTTTCAAAGTCCCTTAAAAATTTTCCAATTTTTGTCGCAATTCTTCCCATTCCCATTGAAACTTTTCAAATCCCCGTCAGAATTGTAGAAATTCTGTTAAAGCTTTTAAAATTCTCTCTAGAATTTTCAAAATCCATGTCCACATGTTTACAATTTCACATAAAAAAATTGCTAAAATTCCAGTTGAAATTTTTTCAAAGTCCCTTAAAAATTTTCCAATTTTTGTCCCAATTCTTCCCATTCCCATTGAAACTTTTCAAATCCCTCTCAAAATTGTTGAAATTCTGTTGAAGCTTTTAAAATTCTCTCTAGAATTTTCAAAATCCATGGCCACATGTTTACAATTTCACGTCAAAAAATGGCTAAAATTCCAGTTGAAATTTTTTCAAAGTCCCTTAAAAATTTTCCAATTTTTGTCCCAATTCTTCCCATTCCCATTGAAACTTTTCAAATCCCTCTCAAAATTGTTGAAACTCTCTTGAAGCTTTTAAAATTCTCTCTAGAATTTTCAAAATCCATGGCCACATGTTTACAATTTCACATTAAAAAATGGCTAAAATTCCAGTTGAAATTTTTTCAAAGTCCCTTAAAAATTTTCCAATTTTTGTCCCAATTCTTCCCATTCCCATTGAAACTTTTCAAATCCCTCTCAAAATTGTTGAAATTCTCTTGAAGCTTTTAAAATTCTCTCTAGAATTTTCAAAATCCATGTCCACATGTTTACAATTTCACGTCAAAAAATGGCTAAAATTCCAGTTGAAATTTTTTCAAAGTCCCTTAAAAATTTTCCAATTTTTGTCCCAATTCTTCCCATTCCCATTGAAACTTTTCAAATCCCTCTCAAAATTGTTGAAACTCTCTTGAAGCTTTTAAAATTCTCTCTAGAATTTTCAAAATCCATGTCCACATGTTTACAATTTCACGTCAAAAAATGGCTAAAATTCCAGTTGAAATTTTTTCAAAGTCCCTTAAAAATTTTCCAATTTTTGTCCCAATTCTTCCCATTCCCATTGAAACTTTTCAAATCCCCGTCAGAATTGTAGAAATTCTGTTAAAGCTTTTAAAATTCTCTCTAGAATTTTCAAAATCCATGTCCACCTGTTTACAATTTCACATAAAAAAATTGCTAAAATTCCAGTTGAAATTTTTTCAAAGTCCCTTAAAAATTTTCCAATTTTTGTCCCAATTCTTCCCATTCCCATTGAAACTTTTCAAATCCCTCTCAAAATTGTTGAAATTCTGTTGAAGCTTTTAAAATTCTCTCTAGAATTTTCAAAATCCATGGCCACATGTTTACAATTTCACGTCAAAAAATGGCTAAAATTCCAGTTGAAATTTTTTCAAAGTCCCTTAAAAATTTTCCAATTTTTGTCCCAATTCTTCCCATTCCCATTGAAACTTTTCAAATCCCTCTCAAAATTGTTGAAATTCTGTTGAAGCTTTTAAAATTCTCTCTAGAATTTTCAAAATCCATGGCCACATGTTTACAATTTCATGTCAAAAAATGGCTAAAATTCCAGTTGAAATTTTTTCAAAGTCCCTTAAAAATTTTCCAATTTTTGTCCCAATTCTTCCCATTCCCATTGAAACTTTTCAAATCCCTCTCAAAATTGTTGAAACTCTCTTGAAGCTTTTAAAATTCTCTCTAGAATTTTCAAAATCCATGTCCACATATTTACAATTTCACGTCAAAAAATGGCTAAAATTCCAGTTGAAATGTTTTCAAAGTCCCTGAAAAATTTTCCAATTTTTGTCCCAATTCTTCCCATTCCCATTGAAACTTTTCAAATCCCTCTCAAAATTGTAGAAATTCTGTTAAAGCTTTTAAAATTCTCTCTAGAATTTTCAAAATCCATGTCCACATGTTTACAATTTCACGTCAAAAAATGGCTAAAATTCCAGTTGAAATTTTTTCAAAGTCCCTTAAAAATTTTCCAATTTTTGTCGCAATTCTTCCCATTCCCATTGAAACTTTTCAAATCCCCGTCAGAATTGTAGAAATTCTGTTAAAGCTTTTAAAATTCTCTCTAGAATTTTCAAAATCCATGTCCACCTGTTTACAATTTCACATAAAAAAATTGCTAAAATTCCAGTTGAAATTTTTTCAAAGTCCCTTAAAAATTTTCCAATTTTTGTCCCAATTCTTCCCATTCCCATTGAAACTTTTCAAATCCCTCTCAAAATTGTTGAAATTCTGTTGAAGCTTTTAAAATTCTCTCTAGAATTTTCAAAATCCATGGCCACATGTTTACAATTTCACGTCAAAAAATGGCTAAAATTCCAGTTGAAATTTTTTCAAAGTCCCTTAAAAATTTTCCAATTTTTGTCCCAATTCTTCCCATTCCCATTGAAACTTTTCAAATCCCTCTCAAAATTGTTGAAACTCTCTTGAAGCTTTTAAAATTCTCTCTAGAATTTTCAAAATCCATGTCCACATATTTACAATTTCACATTAAAAAATGGCTAAAATTCCAGTTGAAATTTTTTCAAAGTCCCTTAAAAATTTTCCAATTTTTGTCCCAATTCTTCCCATTCCCATTGAAACTTTTCAAATCCCTCTCAAAATTGTTGAAATTCTCTTGAAGCTTTTAAAATTCTCTCTAGAATTTTCAAAATCCATGTCCACATGTTTACAATTTCACGTCAAAAAATGGCTAAAATTCCAGTTGAAATTTTTTCAAAGTCCCTTAAAAACCAATTCTTCCCATTCCCATTGAAACTTTTCAAATCCCTCTCAAAATTGTTGAAATTCTCTTGAAGCTTTAAAATTCTCTCTAGAATTTTCAAAATCCATGTCCACATATTTACAATTTCACGTCAAAAATGGCTAAAATTCCAGTTGAAATGTTTTCAAAGTCCCTGAAAAATTTTCCAATTTTTGTCCCAATTCTTCCCATTCCCATTGAAACTTTTCAAATCCCTCTCAAAATTGTAGAAATTCTGTTAAAGCTTTTAAAATTCTCTCTAGAATTTTCAAAATCCACTTCACATGTTTACAATTTCACGTCAAAAAATGGCTAAAATTCCAGTTGAAATTTTTTCAAAGTCCTTAAAAATTTTCCAATTTTTGTCCCAATTCTTCCCATTCCCATTGAAACTTTTCAAATCCCTCTCAAAATTGTTGAAATTCTCTTGAAGCTTTTAAAATTCTCTCTAGAATTTTCAAAATCCATGTCCACATGTTTACAATTTCACGTCAAAAATGGCTAAAATTCCAGTTGAAATTTTTTCAAAGTCCTTAAAAATTTTCCATTTTTGTCCCAATTCTTCCCATTCCCATTGAAACTTTTCAAATCCCTCTCAAAATTGTTGAAACTCTCTTGAAGCTTTTAAAATTCTCTCTAGAATTTTCAAAATCCATGTCCACATGTTTACAATTTCACGTCAAAAAATGGCTAAAATTCCATTGAAATTTTTTCAAAGTCCCTTAAAAATTTTCCAATTTTTGTCCCAATTCTTCCCATTCCCATTGAAACTTTTCAAATCCCTCTCAAAATTGTTGAAATTCTCTTGAAGCTTTTAAAATTCTCTCTAGAATTTTCAAATCCATGTCCACATGTTTACAATTTCACGTCAAAAAATGGCTAAAATTCAGTGAAATTTTTTCAAAGTCCCTTAAAAATTTTCAATTTTTGTCCCAAATTCTTCCCATTCCCATTGAAACTTTTCAAATCCCTCTCAAAATTGTTGAAATTCTGTTGAAGCTTTTAAAATTCTCTCTAGAATTTTCAAAATCCATGGCCACATGTTTACAATTTCACGTCAAAAATCGCTAAAATTCCAGTCGAAATTTTTTCAAAGTCCCTTAAAAATTTTCCAATTTTGTCCCAATTCTTCCCATTCCCATTGAAACTTTTCAAATCCCTCTCAAAATTGTTGAAATTCTCTTGAAGCTTTTAAAATTCTCTCTAGATTTTCAAAATCCATGGCTACATGTTTACAATTCACGTCAATAAATGCTAAAATTCCAGTTGAAATGTTTTCAAAGTCCCTGAAAAATTTTCCAATTTTTGTCCCAATTCTTCCCATTCCCATTGAAACTTTTCAAATCCCTCTCAAATTGTAGAAATTCTGTTAAAGCTTTAAAATTCTCTCTAGAATTTTCAAAATCCACTTCAACATGTTTACAATTTCACGTCAAAAAATGGCTAAAATTCCAGTTGAAATTTTTTCAAAGTCCCTTAAAATTTTCCAATTTTTGTCGCAATCTTCCATTCCCATTGAAACTTTTCAAATCCCCGTCAGAATTGTAGAAATTCTGTTAAAGCTTTTAAAATTCTCTCTAGAATTTTCAAAATCCATGTCCACATTGTTTACAATTTCACATTAAAAAAATTGCTAAAATTCCAGTTGAAATTTTTTCAAAGTCCCTTAAAAATTTTCCAATTTTTTGTCCCATATTCTTCCCATTCCCATTGAAACTTTTCAAATCCCTCTCAAAATTGTTGAAATTCTGTTGAAGCTTTTAAAATTCTCTCTAGAATTTTCAAAATCCATGGCCACATGTTTACAATTTCACGTCAAAAAATGGCTAAATTCCAGTTGAAATTTTTTCAAAGTCCCTTAAAAATTTTCCAATTTTTGTCCCAATTCTTCCATCCCATTGAAACTTTTCAAATCCCTCTCAAAATTGTTGAAACTCTCTTGAAGCTTTTAAAATTCTCTCTAGAATTTTCAAAATCCATGGCCACATGTTTACAATTTCACATTAAAAAATGGCTAAATTCCAGTTGAAATTTTTTCAAAGTCCCTTAAAAATTTCCAATTTTGTCCCAATTCTTCCCATTCCCATTGAAACTTTTCAAATCCCTCTCAAAATTGTTGAAATTCTCTTGAAGCTTTTAAAATTCTCTCTAGAATTTTCAAAATCCATGTCCACATGTTTACAATTTCACGTCAAAAATGGCTAAAATTCAGTTGAAATTTTTCAAAGTCCCTTAAAAATTTTCCAATTTTTGTCCCAAATTCTTCCCATTCCCATTGAAACTTTTCAAATCCCTCTCAAAATTGTTGAAACTCTCTTGAAGCTTTTAAAATTCTCTCTAGAATTTTCAAAATCCATGTCCACATGTTACAATTTCACGTCAAAAAATGGCTAAAATTCCAGTTGAAATTTTTTCAAAGTCCTTAAAAATTTTCCAATTTTTGTCCCAATTCTTCCATTCCCATTGAACTTTTCAAATCCCTCTCAAAATTGTTGAAATTCTCTTGAAGCTTTTAAAATTCTCTCTAGAATTTTCAAAATCCATGTCCACATGTTTACAATTTCACGTCAAAAAATGGCTAAAATTCCAGTTGAAATTTTTTCAAAGTCCCTTAAAAATTTTCCAATTTTTGTCCAATTCTTCCCATTCCCATTGGAAACTTTTCAAATCCCTCTCAAAATTGTTGAAATTCTGTTGAAGCTTTTAAAATCTCTCTAGAATTTTCAAAATCCATGGCCACATGTTTACAATTTCACGTCAAAAAATCGCTAAAATTCCAGTCGAAATTTTTTCAAAGTCCCTTAAAAATTTTCCATTTTTGTCCCAATTCTTCCCATTCCCATTGAAACTTTTCAAATCCCTCTCAAAATTGTTGAAATTCTCTTGAAGCTTTAAAATTCTCTCTAGAATTTTCAAAATCCATGGCTACATGTTTACAATTTCACGTAAAAAAATGGCTAAAATTCCAGTTGAAATTTTTTCAAAGTCCCTTAAAAATTTTCCAATTTTTGTCCCAATTCTTCCCATTCCCATTGAAACTTTTCAAATCCCTCTCCAAATTGTGAAATTCTGTTGAAGCTTTTAAAATTCTCTCTAGAATTTTCAAAATCCATGGCCACATGTTTACAATTTCACGTCAAAAAATGGCTAAAATTCCAGTGAAATTTTTTCAAAGTCCTTAAAAATTTTCCAATTTTTGTCCCAATTCTTCATTCCCATTGAAACTTTTCAAATCCCTCTCAAAATTGTTGAAATTCTCTTGAAGCTTTTAAAATTCTCTCTAGATTTTCAAAATCCATGTCCACATGTTTACAATTTCACATAAAAAATGGCTAAAATTCCAGTTGAAATTTTTTCAAAGTCCCTTAAAATTTTCCAATTTTTGTCCCAATTCTTCCCATTCCCATTGAAACTTTTCATAATCCCTCTCAAAATTGTTGAAATTCTGTTGAAGCTTTTAAAATTCTCTCTAGATTTTTCAAAATCCATGTCCACATGTTTACAATTTCACGTCAAAAAATGGCTAAAATTCCAGTTGAAATTTTTTCAAAGTCCCTTAAAAATTTTCAATTTTTGTCCCAATTCTTCCCATTCCCATTGAAACTTTTCAAATCCCTCTCAAAATTGTTGAAATTCTCTTGAAGCTTTTAAAATTCTCTCTAGAATTTTCAAAATCCATGTCCACATGTTTACAATTTCACGTCAAAAATGGCTAAAATTCCAGTTGAAATTTTTCAAAGTCCCTTAAAAATTTTCCAATTTTGTCCCAATTCTTCCCATTCCCATTGAAACTTTTCAAATCCCTCTCAAAATTGTGAAATTCTGTTGAAGCTTTTAAAATTCTCTCTAGAATTTTCAAAATCCATGTCCACATGTTTACAATTTCACGTCAAAAAATGGCTAAAATTCCAGTTGAAATTTTTTCAAAGTCCCTTAAAAGTTTTCCAATTTTTGTCCCAATTCTTCCCATTCCCATTGAAACTTTTCAAATCCCTCTCCAAATTGTTGAAATTCTCTTGAAGCTTTAAAATTCTCTCTAGAATTTTCAAAATCCATGGCCACATGTTTACAATTTCACGTCAAAAAATGATAAAACTCCAGTTGAAATTTTTCCAAGTCCTTTAAAAATTTTCCAATTTTTGTCCCAATTCTTCCCATTCCATTGAAACTTTTCAAATCCCTCTCAAAATTGTTGAAATTCTCTTGAAGCTTTTAAAATTCTCTCTAGAATTTTCAAAATCCATGGCCACATGTTTACAATTTCACATAAAAAAATTGC
>NW_028115133.1:0-30379 GCF_964273445.1 Streptopelia decaocto
TTCTCTTGAAGCTTTTAAAATTCTCTCTAGAATTTTCAAAATCCATGTCCACATGTTTACAATTTCACGTCAAAAAATGGCTAAAATGCCAGTTGAAATTTTTTCAAAGTCCCTGAAAAATTTTCCAATTTTTGTCCCAATTCTTCCCATTCCCATTGAAAGTTTTCAAATCCCTCTCAAAATTGTGGAAATTCTGTTGAAGCTTTTAAAATTCTCTCTAGATTTTTCAAAATCCATGTCCACATGTTTACAATTTCACGTCAAAAAATGGCTAAAATTCCAGTTGAAATTTTTTCAAAGTCCCTTAAAAATTTTCCAATTTTTGTCCCAATTCTTCCCATTCCCATTGAAACTTTTCAAATCCCTCTCAAAATTGTTGAAATTCTGTTGAAGCTTTTAAAATTCTCTCTAGAATTTTCAAAATCCATGTCCACATGTTTACAATTTCATGTCAAAAAATGGCTAAAATTCCAGTTGAAATTTTTTCATAGTCCCTTAAAAATTTTCCAATTTTTGTCCCAATTCTTCCCATTCCCATTGAAACTTTTCAAATCCCTCTCAAAATTGTGGAAATTCTGTTGAAGCTTTTAAAATTCTCTCTAGAATTTTCAAAATCCATGTCCACATGTTTACAATTTCACATAAAAAAATGGCTAAAATTCCAGTTGAAATTTTTTCAAAGTCCCTTAAAAATTTTACAATTTTTGTCCCAATTCTTCCCATTCCCATTGAAACTTTTCAAATCCCTCTCAAAATTGTGGAAATTCTGTTGAAGCTTTTAAAATTCTCTCTAGAATTTTCAAAATCCATGTCCACATGTTTACAATTTCACGTCAAAAAATTGCTAAAATTCCAGTTGAAATTTTTTCAAAGTCCCTTAAAAATTTTCCAATTTTTGTCCCAATTCTTCCCATTCCCATTGAAACTTTTCAAATCCCTCTCAAAATTGTTGAAATTCTGTTGAAGCTTTTAAAATTCTCTCTAGAATTTTCAAAATCCATGGCCACATGTTTACAATTTCACATCAAAAAATGGCTAAAATTCCAGTTGAAATTTTTTCAAAGTCCCTTAAAAATTTTCCAATTTTTGTCCCAATTCTTCCCATTCCCATTGAAACTTTTCAAATCCCTCTCAAAATTGTGGAAATTCTGTTGAAGCTTTTAAAATTCTCTCTAGAATTTTCAAAATCCATGTCCACATGTTTACAATTTCACGTCAAAAAATGGCTAAAATTCCAGTTGAAATTTTTTCCAAGTCCTTAAAAATTTTCCAAATTTTGCCCCAATTCTTCCCATTCCCATTGAAACTTTTCAAATCCCTCTCAAAATTGTTGAAATTCTGTTGAAGCTTTTAAAATTCTCTCTAGAATTTTCAAAATCCATGTCCACATGTTTACAATTTCACGTCAAAAAATGGCTAAAATTCCAGTTGAAATTTTTTCAAGTCCCTTAAAAATTTTCCAATTTTTGTCCCAATTCTTCCCATTCCCATTGAAACTTTTCAAATCCCTCTCAAAATTGTTGAAATTCTCTTGAAGCTTTTAAAATTCTCTCTAGAATTTTCAAAATCCATGTCCACATGTTTACAATTTCACGTCAAAAAATGGCTAAAATTCCAGTTGAAATTTTTTCAAAGTCCCTGAAAAATTTTCCAATTTTTGTCCCAATTCTTCCCATTCCCATTGAAACTTTTCAAATCCCTCTCAAAATTGTTGAAATTCTCTTGAAGCTTTTAAAATTCTCTCTAGAATTTTCAAAATCCATGGCCACATGTTTACAATTTCACGTCAAAAAATGGCTAAAATTCCAGTTGAAATTTTTTCAAAGTCCCTTAAAAATTTTCCAATTTTTGTCCCAATTCTTCCCATTCCCATTGAAACTTTTCAAATCCCTCTCAAAATTGTTGAAATTCTGTTGAAGCTTTTAAAATTCTCTCTAGAATTTTCAAAATCCATGTCCACATGTTTACAATTTCACGTCAAAAAATGGCTAAAATTCCAGTTGAAATTTTTTCAAAGTCCCTGAAAAATTTTCCAATTTTTGTCCCAATTCTTCCCATTCCCATTGAAACTTTTCAAATCCCTCTCAAAATTGTTGAAATTCTGTAGAAGCTTTTAAAATTCTCTCTAGAATTTTCAAAATCCATGTCCACATGTTTACAATTTCACGTCAAAAAATGGCTAAAATTCCAGTTGAAATTTTTTCAAAGTCCCTTAAAAATTTTCCAATTTTTGTCCCAATTCTTCCCATTCCCATTGAAACTTTTCAAATCCCTCTCAAAATTGTTGAAATTCTCTTGAAGCTTTTAAAATTCTCTCTAGAATTTTCAAAATCCATGTCCACATGTTTACAATTTCACGTCAAAAAATTGCTAAAATTCCAGTTGAAATTTTTTCAAAGTCCCTTAAAAATTTTCCAATTTTTGTCCCAATTCTTCCCATTCCCATTGAACCTTTTCAAATCCCTCTCAAAATTGTTGAAATTCTGTTGAAGCTTTTAAAATTCTCTCTAGAATTTTCAAAATCCACTTCATCATGTTTACAATTTCATGTAAAAAAATGGCTAAAATTCCAGTTGAAATTTTTTCAAAGTCCCTTAAAAATTTTCCAATTTTTGTCCCAATTCTTCCCATTCCCATTGAAACTTTTCAAATCCCTCTCAAAATTGTTGAAATTCTCTTGAAGCTTTTAAAATTCTCTCTAGAATTTTCAAAATCCATGTCCACATGTTTACAATTTCACGTCAAAAAATTGCTAAAATTCCAGTTGAAATTTTTTCAAAGTCCCTTAAAAATTTTCCAATTTTTGTCCCAATTCTTCCCATTCCCATTGAAACTTTTCAAATCCCTCTCAAAATTGTTGAAATTCTGTTGAAGCTTTAAAATTCTCTCTAGAATTTTCAAAATCCATGTCCACATGTTTACAATTTCACGTCAAAAAATGGCTAAAATTCCAGTTGAAATTTTTTCAAAGTCCCTTAAAAATTTTCCAATTTTTGTCCCAATTCTTCCCATTCCCATTGAAACTTTTCAAATCCCTCTCAAAATTGTTGAAATTCTCTTGAAGCTTTTAAAATTCTCTCTAGAATTTTCGAAATCCATGGCCACATGTTTACAATTTCACGTCAAAAAATGGCTAAAATTCCAGTTGAAATTTTTTCAAAGTCCCTTAAAAATTTTCCAATTTTTGTCCCAATTCTTCCCATTCCCATTGAAACTTTTCAAATCCCTCTCAAAATTGTTGAAATTCTGTTGAAGCTTTTAAAATTCTCTCTAGAATTTTCAAAATCCATGGCCACATGTTTACAATTTCACGTCAAAAAATGGCTAAAATTCCAGTTGCAATTTTTTCAAAGTCCCTGAAAAATTTTCCAATTTTTGTCCCAATTCTTCCCATTCCCATTGAAACTTTTCAAATCCCTCTCAAAATTGTGGAAATTCTGTTGAAGCTTTTAAAATTCTCTCTAGAATTTTCAAAATCCATGTCCACATGTTTACAATTTCACGTCAAAAAATGGCTAAAATTCCAGTTGAAATTTTTTCAAAGTCCCTTAAAAATTTTCCAATTTTTGTCCCAATTCTTCCCATTCCCATTGAAACTTTTCAAATCCCTCTCAAAATTGTTGAAATTCTGTTGAAGCTTTTAAAATTCTCTCTAGAATTTTCAAAATCCACTTCATCATGTTTACAATTTCACGTCAAAAAATGGCTAAAATTCCAGTTGAAATTTTTTCAAAGTCCCTTAAAAATTTTCCAATTTTTGTCCCAATTCTTCCCATTCCCATTGAAACTTTTCAAATCCCTCTCAAAATTGTTGAAATTCTGTTGAAGCTTTTAAAATTCTCTCTAGAATTTCAAAATCCATGTCCACATGTTTACAATTTCACGTCAAAAAATGGCTAAAATTCCAGTTGAAATTTTTTCAAAGTCCCTGAAAAATTTTCCAATTTTTGTCCCAATTCTTCCCATTCCCATTGAAACTTTTCAAATCCCTCTCAAAATTGTTGAAATTCTCTTGAAGCTTTTAAAATTCTCTCTAGAATTTTCAAAATCCATGTCCACATGTTTACAATTTCACGTCAAAAAATGGCTAAAATTCCAGTTGCAATTTTTTCAAAGTCCCTGAAAAATTTTCCAATTTTTGTCCCAATTCTTCCCATTCCCATTGAAACTTTTCAAATCCCTCTCAAAATTGTGGAAATTCTGTTGAAGCTTTTAAAATTCTCTCTAGAATTTTCAAAATCCATGTCCACATGTTTACAATTTCACGTCAAAAAATGGCTAAAATTCCAGTTGAAATTTTTTCAAAGTCCCTTAAAAATTTTTCCAATTTTTGTCCCAATTCTTCCCATTCCCATTGAAACTTTTCAAATCCCTCTCAAAATTGTTGAAATTCTGTTGAAGCTTTTAAAATTCTCTCTAGAATTTTCAAAATCCATGTCCACATGTTTACAATTTCACGTCAAAAAATGGCTAAAATTCCAGTTGAAATTTTTTCAAAGTCCCTGAAAAATTTTCCAATTTTTGTCCCAATTCTTCCCATTCCCATTGAAACTTTTCAAATCCCTCCCAAAATTGTTGAAATTCTGTTGAAGCTTTTAAAATTCTCTCTAGAATTTTCAAAATCCACTTC
This sequence comes from Streptopelia decaocto, assembly GCF_964273445.1. Classification (NCBI taxonomy): domain Eukaryota; kingdom Metazoa; phylum Chordata; class Aves; order Columbiformes; family Columbidae; genus Streptopelia; species Streptopelia decaocto. The sequence goes on from NW_028115133.1 coordinate 4,631, forward strand.
ATCATGTTTACAATTTCACGTCAAAAAATTGCTAAAATTCCAGTTGAAATTTTTTCAAAGTCCCTTAAAAATTTTCCAATTTTTGTCCCAATTCTTCCCATTCCCATTGAAACTTTGCAAATCCCTCTCAAAATTGTTGAAATTCTGTTGAAGCTTTTAAAATTCTCTCTAGAATTTTCAAAATCCATGTCCACATGTTTACAATTTCACGTCAAAAAATGGCTAAAATTCCAGTTGCAATTTTTTCAAAGTCCCTTAAAATTTTCCAATTTTTGTCCCAATTCTTCCCATTCCCACTGAAACTTTTCAAATCCCTCTCAAAATTGTTGAAATTCTCTTGAAGCTTTTAAAATTCTCTCTAGAATTTTCAAAATCCATGTCCACATGTTTACAATTTCACGTCAAAAAATGGCTAAAATGCCAGTTGAAATTTTTTCAAAGTCCCTGAAAAATTTTCCAATTTTGTCCCAATTCTTCCCATTCCCATTGAAAGTTTTCAAATCCCTCTCAAAATTGTGGAAATTCTGTTGAAGCTTTTAAAATTCTCTCTAGATTTTTCAAAATCCATGTCCACATGTTTACAATTTCACGTCAAAAAATGGCTAAAATTCCAGTTGAAATTTTTTCAAAGTCCCTTAAAAATTTTCCAATTTTTGTCCCAATTCTTCCCATTCCCATTGAAACTTTTCAAATCCCTCTCAAAATTGTTGAAATTCTGTTGAAGCTTTTAAAATTCTCTCTAGAATTTTCAAAATCCATGTCCACATGTTTACAATTTCATGTCAAAAAATGGCTAAAATTCCAGTTGAAATTTTTTCATAGTCCCTTAAAAATTTTCCAATTTTTGTCCCAATTCTTCCCATTCCCATTGAAAGTTTTCAAATCCCTCTCAAAATTGTGGAAATTCTGTTGAAGCTTTTAAAATTCTCTCTAGAATTTTCAAAATCCATGTCCACATGTTTACAATTTCACATAAAAAAATGGCTAAAATTCCAGTTGAAATTTTTTCAAAGTCCCTTAAAAATTTTACAATTTTTGTCCCAATTCTTCCCATTCCCATTGAAACTTTTCAAATCCCTCTCAAAATTGTGGAAATTCTGTTGAAGCTTTTAAAATTCTCTCTAGAATTTTCAAAATCCATGTCCACATGTTTACAATTTCACGTCAAAAAATTGCTAAAATTCCAGTTGAAATTTTTTCAAAGTCCCTTAAAAATTTTCCAATTTTTGTCCCAATTCTTCCATTCCCATTGAAACTTTTCAAATCCCTCTCAAAATTGTTGAAATTCTGTTGAAGCTTTTAAAATTCTCTCTAGAATTTTCAAAATCCATGGCCACATGTTTACAATTTCACATCAAAAAATGGCTAAAATTCCAGTTGAAATTTTTTCAAAGTCCCTTAAAAATTTTCCAATTTTTGTCCCAATTCTTCCCATTCCCATTGAAACTTTTCAAATCCCTCTCAAAATTGTGGAAATTCTGTTGAAGCTTTTAAAATTCTCTCTAGAATTTTCAAAATCCATGTCCACATGTTTACAATTTCACGTCAAAAAATGGCTAAAATTCCAGTTGAAATTTTTTCCAAGTCCTTAAAAATTTTCCAAATTTTGCCCCAATTCTTCCCATTCCCATTGAAACTTTTCAAATCCCTCTCAAAATTGTTGAAATTCTGTTGAAGCTTTTAAAATTCTCTCTAGAATTTTCAAAATCCATGTCCACATGTTTACAATTTCACGTCAAAAAATGGCTAAAATTCCAGTTGAAATTTTTTCAAAGTCCCTTAAAAATTTTCCAATTTTTGTCCCAATTCTTCCCATTCCCATTGAAACTTTTCAAATCCCTCTCAAAATTGTTGAAATTCTCTTGAAGCTTTTAAAATTCTCTCTAGAATTTTCAAAATCCATGTCCACATGTTTACAATTTCACGTCAAAAAATGGCTAAAATTCCAGTTGAAATTTTTTCAAAGTCCCTGAAAAATTTTCCAATTTTTGTCCCAATTCTTCCCATTCCCATTGAAACTTTTCAAATCCCTCTCAAAATTGTTGAAATTCTCTTGAAGCTTTTAAAATTCTCTCTAGAATTTTCAAAATCCATGGCCACATGTTTACAATTTCACGTCAAAAAATGGCTAAAATTCCAGTTGAAATTTTTTCAAAGTCCCTTAAAAATTTTCCAATTTTTGTCCCAATTCTTCCCATTCCCATTGAAACTTTTCAAATCCCTCTCAAAATTGTTGAAATTCTGTTGAAGCTTTTAAAATTCTCTCTAGAATTTTCAAAATCCATGTCCACATGTTTACAATTTCACGTCAAAAAATGGCTAAAGTTCCAGTTGAAATTTTTTCAAAGTCCCTGAAAAATTTTCCAATTTTTGTCCCAATTCTTCCCATTCCCATGGAAACTTTTCAAATCCCTCTCAAAATTGTTGAAATTCTGTAGAAGCTTTTAAAATTCTCTCTAGAATTTTCAAAATCCATGTCCACATGTTTACAATTTCACGTCAAAAAATGGCTAAAATTCCAGTTGAAATTTTTTCAAAGTCCCTTAAAAATTTTCCAATTTTTGTCCCAATTCTTCCCATTCCCATTGAAACTTTTCAAATCCCTCTCAAAATTGTTGAAATTCTCTTGAAGCTTTTAAAATTCTCTCTAGAATTTTCAAAATCCATGGCCACATGTTTACAATTTCACGTCAAAAAATGGCTAAAATTCCAGTTGAAATTTTTTCAAAGTCCCTTAAAAATTTTCCAAATTTTCCAATTTTCCCATTCCCATTGAAACTTTTCAAATCCCTCTCAAAGTTGTTGAAATTCTGTTGAAGCTTTTAAAATTCTCTCTAGAATTTTCAAAATCCATGTCCACATGTTTACAATTTCACGTCAAAAAATGGCTAAAATTCCAGTTGCAATTTTTTCAAAGTCCCTTAAAAATTTTCCAATTTTTGTCCCAATTCTTCCCATTCCCATTGAAACTTTTCAAATCCCTCTCAAAATTGTTGAAATTTTCTTGAAGCTTTTAAAATTCTCTCTAGAATTTTCAAAATCCATGTCCACATGTTTACAATTTCACGTCAAAAAATGGCTAAAATTCCCGTTGAAATTTTTTCAAAGTCCCTTAAAAATTTTCCAATTTTTGTCCCAATTCTTCCCATTCCCATTGAAACTTTTCAAATCCCTCTCAAAATTGTTGAAATTCTCTTGAAGCTTTTAAAATTCTCTCTAGAATTTTCAAAATCCATGTCCACATGTTTACAATTTCACGTCAAAAAATGGCTAAAATTCCAGTTGAAATTTTTTCAAAGTCCCTTAAAAATTTTCCAATTTTTGTCCCAATTCTTCCCATTCCCATTGAAACTTTTCAAAACCCTCTCAAAGTTGTTGAAATTCTGTTGAAGCTTTTAAAATTCTCTCTAGAATTTTCAAAATCCATGTCCACATGTTTACAATTTCACGTCAAAAAATGGCTAAAATTCCAGTTGAAATTTTTTCAAAGTCCCTGAAAAATTTTCCAATTTTTGTCCCAATTCTTCCCATTCCCATGGAAACTTTTCAAATCCCTCTCAGAATTGTTGAAATTCTCTTGAAGCTTTTAAAATTCTCTCTAGATTTTTCAAAATCCATGTCCACATGTTTACAATTTCACGTCAAAAAATGGCTAAAATTCCAGTTGAAATTTTTTCAAAGTCCCTGAAAAATTTTCCAATTTTTGTCCCAATTCTTCCCATTCCCATTGAAACTTTTCAAATCCCTCTCAAAATTGTTGAAATTCTCTTGAAGCTTTTAAAATTCTCTCTAGAATTTTCAAAATCCATGTCCACATGTTTACAATTTCACGTCAAAAAATGGCTAAAATGCCAGTTGAAATTTTTTCAAAGTCCCTTAAAAATTTTCCAATTTTTGTCCCAATTCTTCCCATTCCCATTGAAACTTTTCAAATCCCTCTCAAAATTGTGGAAATTCTCTTGAAGCTTTTAAAATTCTCTCTAGAATTTTCAAAATCCATGTCCACATGTTTACAATTTCACGTCAAAAAATGGCTAAAATTCCAGTTGCAATTTTTTCAAAGTCCCTTAAAAATATTCCAATTTTTGTCCCAATTCTTCCCATTCCCATTGAAACTTTTCAAATCCCTCTCAAAATTGTTGAAATTCTCTTGAAGCTTTTAAAATTCTCTCTAGAATTTTCAAAATCCATGGCCACATGTTTACAATTTCACATAAAAAAATTGCTAAAATTCCAGTTGAAATTTTTTCAAAGTCCCTTAAAAATTTTCCAATTTGTCCCAATTCTTCCCATTCCCATTGAAACTTTTCAAATCCCTCTCAAAATTGTTGAAATTCTCTTGAAGCTTTTAAAATTCTCTCTAGAATTTTCAAAATCCATGTCCACATGTTTACAATTTCACGTCAAAAAATGGCTAAAATTCCAGTTGAAATTTTTTCAAAGTCCCTGAAAAATTTTCCAATTTTTGTCCCAATTCTTCCCATTCCCATTGAAACTTTTCAAATCCCTCTCAAAATTGTTGAAATTCTCTTGAAGCTTTTAAAATTCTCTCTAGAATTTTCAAAATCCATGGCCACATGTTTACAATTTCACGTCAAAAAATGGCTAAAATTCCAGTTGAAATTTTTTCAAAGTCCCTTAAAAATTTTCCAATTTTTGTCCCAATTCTTCCCATTCCCATTGAAACTTTTCAAATCCCTCTCAAAATTGTTGAAATTCTGTTGAAGCTTTTAAAATTCTCTCTAGAATTTTCAAAATCCATGTCCACATGTTTACAATTTCACGTCAAAAAATGGCTAAAATTCCAGTTGAAATTTTTTCAAAGTCCCTGAAAAATTTTCCAATTTTTGTCCCAATTCTTCCCATTCCCATTGAAACTTTTCAAATCCCTCCCAAAATTGTTGAAATTCTGTAGAAGCTTTTAAAATTCTCTCTAGAATTTTCAAAATCCATGTCCACATGTTTACAATTTCACGTCAAAAAATGGCTAAAATTCCAGTTGCAATTTTTTCAAAGTCCCTTAAAAATTTTCCAATTTTTGTCCCAATTCTTCCCATTCCCATTGAAACTTTTCAAATCCCTCTCAAAATTGTTGAAATTCTCTTGAAGCTTTTAAAATTCTCTCTAGAATTTTCAAAATCCATGTCCACATGTTTACAATTTCACGTCAAAAAATGGCTAAAATTCCAGTTGAAATTTTTTCAAAGTCCCTTAAAAATTTTCCAATTTTTGTCCCAATTCTTCCCATTCCCATTGAAACTTTTCAAATCCCTCTCAAAATTGTTGAAATTCTCTTGAAGCTTTTAAAATTCTCTCTAGAATTTTCAAAATCCATGGCCACATGTTTACAATTTCACGTCAAAAAATGGCTAAAATTCCAGTTGAAATTTTTTCAAAGTCCCTTAAAAATTTTCCAAATTTTCCAATTTTCCCATTCCCATTGAAACTTTTCAAATCCCTCTCAAAGTTGTTGAAATTCTGTTGAAGCTTTTAAAATTCTCTCTAGAATTTTCAAAATCCATGTCCACATGTTTACAATTTCACATAAAAAAATGGCTAAAATTCCAGTTGCAATTTTTTCAAAGTCCCTTAAAAATTTTCCAATTTTTGTCCCAATTCTTCCCATTCCCATTGAAACTTTTCAAATCCCTCTCAAAATTGTTGAAATTTTCTTGAAGCTTTTAAAATTCTCTCTAGAATTTTCAAAATCCATGTCCACATGTTTACAATTTCACGTCAAAAAATGGCTAAAATTCCCGTTGAAATTTTTTCAAAGTCCCTTAAAAATTTTCCAATTTTTGTCCCAATTCTTCCCATTCCCATTGAAACTTTTCAAATCCCTCTCAAAATTGTTGAAATTCTCTTGAAGCTTTTAAAATTCTCTCTAGAATTTTCAAAATCCATGTCCACATGTTTACAATTTCACGTCAAAAAATGGCTAAAATTCCAGTTGAAATTTTTTCAAAGTCCCTTAAAAATTTTCCAATTTTTGTCCCAATTCTTCCCATTCCCATTGAAACTTTTCAAAACCCTCTCAAAGTTGTTGAAATTCTGTTGAAGCTTTTAAAATTCTCTCTAGAATTTTCAAAATCCATGTCCACATGTTTACAATTTCACGTCAAAAAATGGCTAAAATTCCAGTTGAAATTTTTTCAAAGTCCCTGAAAAATTTTCCAATTTTTGTCCCAATTCTTCCCATTCCCATGGAAACTTTTCAAATCCCTCTCAGAATTGTTGAAATTCTCTTGAAGCTTTTAAAATTCTCTCTAGATTTTTCAAAATCCATGTCCACATGTTTACAATTTCACGTCAAAAAATGGCTAAAATTCCAGTTGAAATTTTTTCAAAGTCCCTGAAAAATTTTCCAATTTTTGTCCCAATTCTTCCCATTCCCATTGAAACTTTTCAAATCCCTCTCAAAATTGTTGAAATTCTCTTGAAGCTTTTAAAATTCTCTCTAGAATTTTCAAAATCCATGTCCACATGTTTACAATTTCACGTCAAAAAATGGCTAAAATGCCAGTTGAAATTTTTTCAAAGTCCCTTAAAAATTTTCCAATTTTTGTCCCAATTCTTCCCATTCCCATTGAAACTTTTCAAATCCCTCTCAAAATTGTGGAAATTCTGTTGAAGCTTTTAAAATTCTCTCTAGAATTTTCAAAATCCATGTCCACATGTTTACAATTTCACATAAAAAAATGGCTAAAATTCCAGTTGCAATTTTTTCAAAGTCCCTGAAAAATTTTCCAATTTTTGTCCCAATTCTTCCCATTCCCATTGAAACTTTTCAAATCCCTCTCAAAATTGTTGAAATTCTGTAGAAGCTTTTAAAATTCTCTCTAGAATTTTCAAAATCCATGTCCACATGTTTACAATTTCACGTCAAAAAATGGCTAAAATTCCAGTTGAAATTTTTTCAAAGTCCCTTAAAAATTTTCCGATTTTTGTCCCAATTCTTCCCATTCCCATTGAAACTTTTCAAATCCCTCTCAAAATTGTTGAAATTCTCTTGAAGCTTTTAAAATTCTCTCTAGAATTTTCAAAATCCATGGCCACATGTTTACAATTTCACGTCAAAAAATGGCTAAAATTCCAGTTGAAATTTTTTCAAAGTCCCTTAAAAATTTTCCAAATTTTCCAATTTTCCCATTCCCATTGAAACTTTTCAAATCCCTCTCAAAGTTGTTGAAATTCTGTTGAAGCTTTTAAAATTCTCTCTAGAATTTTCAAAATCCATGTCCACATGTTTACAATTTCACGTCAAAAAATGGCTAAAATTCCAGTTGCAATTTTTTCAAAGTCCCTTAAAAATTTTCCAATTTTTGTCCCAATTCTTCCCATTCCCATTGAAACTTTTCAAATCCCTCTCAAAATTGTTGAAATTTTCTTGAAGCTTTTAAAATTCTCTCTAGAATTTTCAAAATCCATGTCCACATGTTTACAATTTCACGTCAAAAAATGGCTAAAATTCCCGTTGAAATTTTTTCAAAGTCCCTTAAAAATTTTCCAATTTTTGTCCCAATTCTTCCCATTCCCATTGAAACTTTTCAAATCCCTCTCAAAATTGTTGAAATTCTCTTGAAGCTTTTAAAATTCTCTCTAGAATTTTCAAAATCCATGTCCACATGTTTACAATTTCACGTCAAAAAATGGCTAAAATTCCAGTTGAAATTTTTTCAAAGTCCCTTAAAAATTTTCCAATTTTTGTCCCAATTCTTCCCATTCCCATTGAAACTTTTCAAAACCCTCTCAAAGTTGTTGAAATTCTGTTGAAGCTTTTAAAATTCTCTCTAGAATTTTCAAAATCCATGGCCACATGTTTACAATTTCACGTCAAAAAATGGCTAAAATTCCAGTTGAAATTTTTTCAAAGTCCCTGAAAAATTTTCCAATTTTTGTCCCAATTCTTCCCATTCCCATGGAAACTTTTCAAATCCCTCTCAGAATTGTTGAAATTCTCTTGAAGCTTTTAAAATTCTCTCTAGATTTTTCAAAATCCATGTCCACATGTTTACAATTTCACGTCAAAAAATGGCTAAAATTCCAGTTGAAATTTTTTCAAAGTCCCTGAAAAATTTTCCAATTTTTGTCCCAATTCTTCCCATTCCCATTGAAACTTTTCAAATCCCTCTCAAAATTGTTGAAATTCTCTTGAAGCTTTTAAAATTCTCTCTAGAATTTTCAAAATCCATGTCCACATGTTTACAATTTCACGTCAAAAAATGGCTAAAATGCCAGTTGAAATTTTTTCAAAGTCCCTTAAAAATTTTCCAATTTTTGTCCCAATTCTTCCCATTCCCATTGAAACTTTTCAAATCCCTCTCAAAATTGTGGAAATTCTCTTGAAGCTTTTAAAATTCTCTCTAGAATTTTCAAAATCCATGTCCACATGTTTACAATTTCACGTCAAAAAATGGCTAAAATTCCAGTTGCAATTTTTTCAAAGTCCCTTAAAAATATTCCAATTTTTGTCCCAATTCTTCCCATTCCCATTGAAACTTTTCAAATCCCTCTCAAAATTGTTGAAATTCTCTTGAAGCTTTTAAAGTTCTCTCTAGAATTTTCAAAATCCATGGCCACATGTTTACAATTTCACATAAAAAAATTGCTAAAATTCCAGTTGAAATTTTTTCAAAGTCCCTTAAAAATTTTCCAATTTTTGTCCCAATTCTTCCCATTCCCATTGAAACTTTTCAAATCCCTCTCAAAATTGTTGAAATTCTCTTGAAGCTTTTAAAATTCTCTCTAGAATTTTCAAAATCCATGTCCACATGTTTACAATTTCACGTCAAAAAATGGCTAAAATTCCAGTTGAAATTTTTTCAAAGTCCCTGAAAAATTTTCCAATTTTTGTCCCAATTCTTCCCATTCCCATTGAAACTTTTCAAATCCCTCTCAAAATTGTTGAAATTCTCTTGAAGCTTTTAAAATTCTCTCTAGAATTTTCAAAATCCATGGCCACATGTTTACAATTTCACGTCAAAAAATGGCTAAAATTCCAGTTGAAATTTTTTCAAAGTCCCTTAAAAATTTTCCAATTTTTGTCCCAATTCTTCCCATTCCCATTGAAACTTTTCAAATCCCTCTCAAAATTGTTGAAATTCTGTTGAAGCTTTTAAAATTCTCTCTAGAATTTTCAAAATCCATGTCCACATGTTTACAATTTCACGTCAAAAAATGGCTAAAATTCCAGTTGAAATTTTTTCAAAGTCCCTGAAAAATTTTCCAATTTTTGTCCCAATTCTTCCCATTCCCATTGAAACTTTTCAAATCCCTCCCAAAATTGTTGAAATTCTGTAGAAGCTTTTAAAATTCTCTCTAGAATTTTCAAAATCCATGTCCACATGTTTACAATTTCACGTCAAAAAATGGCTAAAATTCCAGTTGCAATTTTTTCAAAGTCCCTTAAAAATTTTCCAATTTTTGTCCCAATTCTTCCCATTCCCATTGAAACTTTTCAAATCCCTCTCAAAATTGTTGAAATTCTCTTGAAGCTTTTAAAATTCTCTCTAGAATTTTCAAAATCCATGTCCACATGTTTACAATTTCACGTCAAAAAATGGCTAAAATTCCAGTTGAAATTTTTTCAAAGTCCCTTAAAAATTTTCCAATTTTTGTCCCAATTCTTCCCATTCCCATTGAAACTTTTCAAATCCCTCTCAAAATTGTTGAAATTCTCTTGAAGCTTTTAAAATTCTCTCTAGAATTTTCAAAATCCATGGCCACATGTTTACAATTTCACGTCAAAAAATGGCTAAAATTCCAGTTGAAATTTTTTCAAAGTCCCTTAAAAATTTTCCAATTTTTGTCCCAATTCTTCCCATTCCCATTGAAACTTTTCAAATCCCTCTCAAAGTTGTTGAAATTCTGTTGAAGCTTTTAAAATTCTCTCTAGAATTTTCAAAATCCATGTCCACATGTTTACAATTTCACGTCAAAAAATGGCTAAAATTCCAGTTGCAATTTTTTCAAAGTCCCTTAAAAATTTTCCAATTTTTGTCCCAATTCTTCCCATTCCCATTGAAACTTTTCAAATCCCTCTCAAAATTGTTGAAATTTTCTTGAAGCTTTTAAAATTCTCTCTAGAATTTTCAAAATCCATGTCCACATGTTTACAATTTCACGTCAAAAAATGGCTAAAATTCCCGTTGAAATTTTTTCAAAGTCCCTTAAAAATTTTCCAATTTTTGTCCCAATTCTTCCCATTCCCATTGAAACTTTTCAAATCCCTCTCAAAATTGTTGAAATTCTCTTGAAGCTTTTAAAATTCTCTCTAGAATTTTCAAAATCCATGTCCACATGTTTACAATTTCACGTCAAAAAATGGCTAAAATTCCAGTTGAAATTTTTTCAAAGTCCCTTAAAAATTTTCCAATTTTTGTCCCAATTCTTCCCATTCCCATTGAAACTTTTCAAAACCCTCTCAAAGTTGTTGAAATTCTGTTGAAGCTTTTAAAATTCTCTCTAGAATTTTCAAAATCCATGTCCACATGTTTACAATTTCACGTCAAAAAATGGCTAAAATTCCAGTTGCAATTTTTTCAAAGTCCCTGAAAAATTTTCCAATTTTTGTCCCAATTCTTCCCATTCCCATTGAAACTTTTCAAATCCCTCTCAAAATTGTTGAAATTCTCTTGAAGCTTTTAAAATTCTCTCTAGATTTTTCAAAATCCATGTCCACATGTTTACAATTTCACGTCAAAAAATGGCTAAAATGCCAGTTGAAATTTTTTCAAAGTCCCTTAAAAATTTTCCAATTTTTGTCCCAATTCTTCCCATTCCCATTGAAACTTTTCAAATCCCTCTCAAAATTGTGGAAATTCTGTTGAAGCTTTTAAAATTCTCTCTAGAATTTTCAAAATCCATGTCCACATGTTTACAATTTCACATAAAAAAATGGCTAAAATTCCAGTTGCAATTTTTTCAAAGTCCCTTAAAAATATTCCAATTTTTGTCCCAATTCTTCCCATTCCCATTGAAACTTTTCAAATCCCTCTCAAAATTGTTGAAATTCTCTTGAAGCTTTTAAAATTCTCTCTAGAATTTTCAAAATCCATGGCCACATGTTTACAATTTCACATAAAAAAATTGCTAAAATTCCAGTTGAAATTTTTTCAAAGTCCCTTAAAAATTTTCCAATTTGTCCCAATTCTTCCCATTCCCATTGAAACTTTTCAAATCCCTCTCAAAATTGTTGAAATTCTCTTGAAGCTTTTAAAATTCTCTCTAGAATTTTCAAAATCCATGTCCACATGTTTACAATTTCACGTAAAAAAAATGCTAAAATTCCAGTTGAAATTTTTTCAAAGTCCCTTAAAAATTTTCCAATTTTTGTCCCAATTCTTCCCATTCCCATTGATACTTTTCAAATCCCTCTCAAAATTGTTGAAATTCTGTGGAAGCTTTTAAAATTCTCTCTAGAATTTTCAAAATCCATGTCCACATGTTTACAATTTCACGTCAAAAAATGGCTAAAATTCCAGTTGAAATTTTTTCAAAGTCCCTTAAAAATTTTCCAATTTTTGTCCCAATTCTTCCCATTCCCATTGAAACTTTTCAAATCCCTCTCAAAATTGTGGAAATTCTGTTGAAGCTTTTAAAATTCTCTCTAGAATTTTCAAAATCCACTTCATCATGTTTACAATTTCATGTAAAAAAATGGCTAAAATTCCAGTTGAAATTTTTTCAAAGTCCCTTAAAAATTTTCCAATTTTTGTCCCAATTCTTCCCATTCCCATTGAAACTTTTCAAATCCCTCTCAAAATTGTTGAAATTCTCTTGAAGCTTTTAAAATTCTCTCTAGAATTTTCAAAATCCATGTCCACATGTTTACAATTTCACGTCAAAAAATGGCTAAAATGCCAGTTGAAATTTTTTCAAAGTCCCTTAAAAATTTTCCAATTTTTGTCCCAATTCTTCCCATTCCCATTGAAACTTTTCAAATCCCTCTCAAAATTGTGGAAATTCTGTTGAAGCTTTTAAAATTCTCTCTAGAATTTTCAAAATCTATGGCCACATGTTTACAATTTCACGTCAAAAAATGGCTAAAATTCCAGTTGAAATTTTTTCAAAGTCCCTGAAAAATTTTCCAATTTTTGTCCCAATTCTTCCCATTCCCATGGAAACTTTTCAAATCCCTCTCAGAATTGTTGAAATTCTCTTGAAGCTTTTAAAATTCTCTCTAGATTTTTCAAAATCCATGTCCACATGTTTACAATTTCACGTCAAAAAATGGCTAAAATTCCAGTTGAAATTTTTTCAAAGTCCCTTAAAAATTTTCCAATTTTTGTCCCAATTCTTCCCATTCCCATTGAAACTTTTCAAATCCCTCTCAAAATTGTGGAAATTCTCTTGAAGCTTTTAAAATTCTCTCTAGAATTTTCAAAATCCATGTCCACATGTTTACAATTTCACGTCAAAAAATGGCTAAAATGCCAGTTGAAATTTTTTCAAAGTCCCTGAAAAATTTTCCAATTTTTGTCCCAATTCTTCCCATTCCCATTGAAACTTTTCAAATCCCTCTCAAAATTGTGGAAATTCTCTTGAAGCTTTTAAAATTCTCTCTAGAATTTTCAAAATCCATGTCCACATGTTTACAATTTCACGTCAAAAAATGGCTAAAATTCCAGTTGAAATTTTTTCAAAGTCCCTGAAAAATTTTCCAATTTTTGTCCCAATTCTTCCCATTCCCATTGAAACTTTTCAAATCCCTCTCAAAATTGTTGAAATTCTCTTGAAGCTTTTAAAATTCTCTCTAGAATTTTCAAAATCCATGGCCACATGTTTACAATTTCACATAAAAAAATGGCTAAAATTCCAGTTGAAATTTTTTCAAAGTCCCTTAAAAATTTTCCAATTTGTCCCAATTCTTCCCATTCCCATTGAAACTTTTCAAATCCCTCTCAAAATTGTTGAAATTCTCTTGAAGCTTTTAAAATTCTCTCTAGAATTTTCAAAATCCATGTCCACATGTTTACAATTTCACGTCAAAAAAATGCTAAAATTCCAGTTGAAATTTTTTCAAAGTCCCTTAAAAATTTTCCAATTTTTGTCCCAATTCTTCCCATTCCCATTGATACTTTTCAAATCCCTCTCAAAATTGTTGAAATTCTGTGGAAGCTTTTAAAATTCTCTCTAGAATTTTCAAAATCCATGTCCACATGTTTACAATTTCACGTAAAAAAATGGCTAAATTTCCAGTTGAAATTTTTTCAAAGTCCCTTAAAAATTTTCCAATTTTTGTCCCAATTCTTCCCATTCCCATTGAAACTTTTCAAATCCCTCTCAAAATTGTGGAAATTCTGTTGAAGCTTTTAAAAATCTCTCTAGAATTTTCAAAATCCACTTCATCATGTTTACAATTTCATGTAAAAAAATTGCTAAAATTCCAGTTGAAATTTTTTCAAAGTCCCTTAAAAATTTTCCAATTTTTGTCCCAATTCTTCCCATTCCCATTGAAACTTTTCAAATCCCTCTCAAAATTGTTGAAATTCTGTTGAAGCTTTTAAAATTCTCTCTAGAATTTTCAAAATCCATGGCCACATGTTTACAATTTCACGTCAAAAAATTGCTAAAATTCCAGTTGAAATTTTTTCAAAGTCCCTTAAAAATTTTCCAATTTTTGTCCCAATTCTTCCCATTCCCATTGAAACTTTTCAAATCCCTCTCAAAATTGTTGAAATTCTCTTGAAGCTTTTAAAATTCTCTCTAGAATTTTCAAAATCCATGTCCACATGTTTACAATTTCACGTCAAAAAATGGCTAAAATTCCAGTTGAAATTTTTTCAAAGTCCCTTAAAAATTTTCCAATTTTTGTCCCAATTCTTCCCATTCCCATTGAAACTTTTCAAATCCCTCTCAAAATTGTTGAAATTCTGTTGAAGCTTTTAAAATTCTCTCTAGAATTTTCAAAATCCATGTCCACATGTTTACAATTTCACGTCAAAAAATGGCTAAAATTCCAGTTGAAATTTTTTCAAAGTCCCTGAAAAATTTTCCAATTTTTGTCCCAATTCTTCCCATTCCCATTGAAACTTTTCAAATCCCTCCCAAAATTGTTGAAATTCTGTTGAAGCTTTTAAAATTCTCTCTAGAATTTTCAAAATCCATGTCCACATGTTTACAATTTCACGTCAAAAAATGGCTAAAATTCCAGTTGAAATTTTTTCAAAGTCCCTGAAAAATTTTCCCATTTTTGTCCCAATTCTTCCCATTCCCATTGAATCTTTTCAAATCCCTCTCAAAATTGTGGAAATTCTGTTGAAGCTTTTAAAATTCTCTCTAGAATTTTCAAAATCCATGTCCACATGTTTACAATTTCACGTCAAAAAATGGCTAAAATGCCAGTTGAAATTTTTTCAAAGTCCCTGAAAAATTTTCCCATTTTTGTCCCAATTCTTCCCATTCCCATTGAATCTTTTCAAATCCCTCTCAAAATTGTTTAAATTCTGTTGAAGCTTTTAAAATTCTCTCTAGAATTTTCAAAATCCACTTCAACATGTTTACAATTTCACGTCAAAAAATGGCTAAAATTCCAGTTGAAATTTTTTCAAAGTCCCTTAAAAATTTTCCAATATTTGTCCCAATTCTTCCCATTCCCATTGAAACTTTTCAAATCCCTCTCAAAATTGTTGAAATTCTCTTGAAGCTTTTAAAATTCTCTCTAGAATTTTCAAAATCCATGTCCACATGTTTACAATTTCACGTCAAAAAATTGCTAAAATTCCAGTTGAAATTTTTTCAAAGTCCCTTAAAAATTTTCCAATTTTTGTCCCAATTCTTCCCATTCCCATTGAAACTTTTCAAATCCCTCTCAAAATTGTTGAAATTCTCTTGAAGCTTTTAAAATTCTCTCTAGAATTTTCAAAATCCATGTCCACATGTTTACAATTTCACGTCAAAAAATTGCTAAAATTCCAGTTGAAATTTTTTCAAAGTCCCTTAAAAATTTTCCAATTTTTGTCCCAATTCTTCCCATTCCCATTGAAACTTTTCAAATCCCTCTCAAAATTGTGGAAATTCTGTTGAAGCTTTTAAAATTCTCTCTAGAATTTTCAAAATCCATGTCCACATGTTTACAATTTCACGTCAAAAAATGGCTAAAATGCCAGTTGAAATTTTTTCAAAGTCCCTTAAAAATTTTCCAATTTTTGTCCCAATTCTTCCCATTCCCATTGAAACTTTTCAAATCCCTCTCAAAATTGTTGAAATTCTCTTGAAGCTTTTAAAATTCTCTCTAGAATTTTCAAAATCCATGTCCACATGTTTACAATTTCACGTCAAAAAATGGCTAAAATTCCAGTTGAAATTTTTTCAAAGTCCCTTAAAAATTTTCCAATTTTTGTCCCAATTCTTCCCATTCCCATTGAAACTTTTCAAATCCCTCTCAAAATTGTGGAAATTCTCTTGAAGCTTTTAAAATTCTCTCTAGAATTTTCAAAATCCATGTCCACATGTTTACAATTTCACATCAAAAAATGGCTAAAATTCCAGTTGAAATTTTTTCAAAGTCCTTTAAAAATTTTCCAATTTTTTCCCAATTCTTCCCATTCCCATTGAAACTTTTCAAATCCCTCTCAAAATTGTGGAAATTCTGTTGAAGCTTTTAAAATTCTCTCTAGAATTTTCAAAATCCATGTCCACATGTTTATAATTTCACGTCAAAAAATGGCTAAAATTCCAGTTGAAATTTTTTCAAAGTCCCTTAAAAATTTTCCAATTTTTGTCCCAATTCTTCCCATTCCCATTGAAACTTTTCAAATCCCTCTCAAAATTGTTGAAATTCTCTTGAAGCTTTTAAAATTCTCTCTAGAATTTTCAAAATCCATGTCCACATGTTTACAATTTCACGTCAAAAAATGGCTAAAATTCCAGTTGAAATTTTTTCAAAGTCCCTTAAAAATTTTCCAATTTTTGTCCCAATTCTTCCCATTCCCATTGAAACTTTTCAAATCCCTCTCAAAATTGTGGAAATTCTGTTGAAGCTTTTAAAATTCTCTCTAGAATTTTCAAAATCCATGTCCACATGTTTACAATTTCACGTCAAAAAATGGCTAAAATTCCAGTTGAAATTTTTTCAAAGTCCCTGAAAAATTTTCCAATTTTTGTCCTAATTCTTCCCATTCCCATTGAAACTTTTCAAATCCCTCTCAAAATTGTTGAAATCTCTTGAAGCTTTTAAAATTCTCTCTAGAATTTTCAAAATCCATGTCCACATGTTTACAATTTCACATAAAAAAATTGCTAAAATTCCAGTTGAAATTTTTTCAAAGTCCCTTAAAAATTTTCCAATTTTTGTCCCAATTCTTCCCATTCCCATTGAAACTTTTCAAATCCCTCTCAAAATTGTGGAAATTCTGTTGAAGCTTTTAAAATTCTCTCTAGATTTTTCAAAATCCATGTCCACATGTTTACAATTTCACGTCAAAAAATTGCTAAAATTCCAGTTGAAATTTTTTCAAAGTCCCTTAAAAATTTTCCAATTTTTGTCCCAATTCTTCCCATTCCCATTGAAACTTTTCAAATCCCTCTCAAAATTGTGGAAATTCTGTTGAAGCTTTTAAAATTCTCTCTAGAATTTTCAAAATCCATGTCCACATGTTTACAATTTCACGTCAAAAAATGGCTAAAATTCCAGTTGAAATTTTTTCAAAGTCCCTGAAAAATTTTCCAATTTTTGTCCCAATTCTTCCCATTCCCATTGAAACTTTTCAAATCCCTCTCAAAATTGTTGAAATTCTCTTGAAGCTTTTAAAATTCTCTCTAGAATTTTCAAAATCCATGTCCACATGTTTACAATTTCACGTCAAAAAATGGCTAAAATTCCAGTTGAAATTTTTTCAAAGTCCCTTAAAAATTTTCCAATTTTTGTCCCAATTCTTCCCATTCCCATTGAAACTTTTCAAATCCCTCTCAAAATTGTTGAAATTCTCTTGAAGCTTTTAAAATTCTCTCTAGAATTTTCAAAATCCATGGCCACATGTTTACAATTTCACATAAAAAAATTGCTAAAATTCCAGTTGAAATTTTTTCAAAGTCCCTTAAAAATTTTCCAATTTGTCCCAATTCTTCCCATTCCCATTGAAACTTTTCAAATCCCTCTCAAAATTGTTGAAATTCTCTTGAAGCTTTTAAAATTCTCTCTAGAATTTTCAAAATCCATGTCCACATGTTTACAATTTCACGTAAAAAAAATGCTAAAATTCCAGTTGAAATTTTTTCAAAGTCCCTTAAAAATTTTCCAATTTTTGTCCCAATTCTTCCCATTCCCATTGATACTTTTCAAATCCCTCTCAAAATTGTTGAAATTCTGTGGAAGCTTTTAAAATTCTCTCTAGAATTTTCAAAATCCATGTCCACATGTTTACAATTTCACGTCAAAAAATGGCTAAAATTCCAGTTGAAATTTTTTCAAAGTCCCTTAAAAATTTTCCAATTTTTGTCCCAATTCTTCCCATTCCCATTGAAACTTTTCAAATCCCTCTCAAAATTGTTGAAATTCTCTTGAAGCTTTTAAAATTCTCTCTAGAATTTTCAAAATCCACTTCATCATGTTTACAATTTCATGTAAAAAAATGGCTAAAATTCCAGTTGAAATTTTTTCAAAGTCCCTTAAAAATTTTCCAATTTTTGTCCCAATTCTTCCCATTCCCATTGAAACTTTTCAAATCCCTCTCAAAATTGTTGAAATTCTGTTGAAGCTTTTAAAATTCTCTCTAGAATTTTCAAAATCCATGTCCACATGTTTACAATTTCACGTCAAAAAATGGCTAAAATGCCAGTTGAAATTTTTTCAAAGTCCCTTAAAAATTTTCCAATTTTTGTCCCAATTCTTCCCATTCCCATTGAAACTTTTCAAATCCCTCTCAAAATTGTGGAAATTCTGTTGAAGCTTTTAAAATTCTCTCTAGAATTTTCAAAATCTATGGCCACATGTTTACAATTTCACGTCAAAAAATGGCTAAAATTCCAGTTGAAATTTTTTCAAAGTCCCTGAAAAATTTTCCAATTTTTGTCCCAATTCTTCCCATTCCCATGGAAACTTTTCAAATCCCTCTCAGAATTGTTGAAATTCTCTTGAAGCTTTTAAAATTCTCTCTAGATTTTTCAAAATCCATGTCCACATGTTTACAATTTCACGTCAAAAAATGGCTAAAATTCCAGTTGAAATTTTTTCAAAGTCCCTTAAAAATTTTCCAATTTTTGTCCCAATTCTTCCCATTCCCATTGAAACTTTTCAAATCCCTCTCAAAATTGTGGAAATTCTCTTGAAGCTTTTAAAATTCTCTCTAGAATTTTCAAAATCCATGTCCACATGTTTACAATTTCACGTCAAAAAATGGCTAAAATGCCAGTTGAAATTTTTTCAAAGTCCCTGAAAAATTTTCCAATTTTTGTCCCAATTCTTCCCATTCCCATTGAAACTTTTCAAATCCCTCTCAAAATTGTGGAAATTCTCTTGAAGCTTTTAAAATTCTCTCTAGAATTTTCAAAATCCATGTCCACATGTTTACAATTTCACGTCAAAAAATGGCTAAAATTCCAGTTGAAATTTTTTCAAAGTCCCTGAAAAATTTTCCAATTTTTGTCCCAATTCTTCCCATTCCCATTGAAACTTTTCAAATCCCTCTCAAAATTGTTGAAATTCTCTTGAAGCTTTTAAAATTCTCTCTAGAATTTTCAAAATCCATGGCCACATGTTTACAATTTCACATAAAAAAATGGCTAAAATTCCAGTTGAAATTTTTTCAAAGTCCCTTAAAAATTTTCCAATTTGTCCCAATTCTTCCCATTCCCATTGAAACTTTTCAAATCCCTCTCAAAATTGTTGAAATTCTCTTGAAGCTTTTAAAATTCTCTCTAGAATTTTCAAAATCCATGTCCACATGTTTACAATTTCACGTCAAAAAAATGCTAAAATTCCAGTTGAAATTTTTTCAAAGTCCCTTAAAAATTTTCCAATTTTTGTCCCAATTCTTCCCATTCCCATTGATACTTTTCAAATCCCTCTCAAAATTGTTGAAATTCTGTGGAAGCTTTTAAAATTCTCTCTAGAATTTTCAAAATCCATGTCCACATGTTTACAATTTCACGTAAAAAAATGGCTAAATTTCCAGTTGAAATTTTTTCAAAGTCCCTTAAAAATTTTCCAATTTTTGTCCCAATTCTTCCCATTCCCATTGAAACTTTTCAAATCCCTCTCAAAATTGTGGAAATTCTGTTGAAGCTTTTAAAAATCTCTCTAGAATTTTCAAAATCCACTTCATCATGTTTACAATTTCATGTAAAAAAATGGCTAAAATTCCAGTTGAAATTTTTTCAAAGTCCCTTAAAAATTTTCCAATTTTTGTCCCAATTCTTCCCATTCCCATTGAAACTTTTCAAATCCCTCTCAAAATTGTTGAAATTCTGTTGAAGCTTTTAAAATTCTCTCTAGAATTTTCAAAATCCATGGCCACATGTTTACAATTTCACGTCAAAAAATTGCTAAAATTCCAGTTGAAATTTTTTCAAAGTCCCTTAAAAATTTTCCAATTTTTGTCCCAATTCTTCCCATTCCCATTGAAACTTTTCAAATCCCTCTCAAAATTGTTGAAATTCTCTTGAAGCTTTTAAAATTCTCTCTAGAATTTTCAAAATCCATGTCCACATGTTTACAATTTCACGTCAAAAAATGGCTAAAATTCCAGTTGAAATTTTTTCAAAGTCCCTTAAAAATTTTCCAATTTTTGTCCCAATTCTTCCCATTCCCATTGAAACTTTTCAAATCCCTCTCAAAATTGTTGAAATTCTGTTGAAGCTTTTAAAATTCTCTCTAGAATTTTCAAAATCCATGTCCACATGTTTACAATTTCACGTCAAAAAATGGCTAAAATTCCAGTTGAAATTTTTTCAAAGTCCCTGAAAAATTTTCCAATTTTTGTCCCAATTCTTCCCATTCCCATTGAAACTTTTCAAATCCCTCCCAAAATTGTTGAAATTCTGTTGAAGCTTTTAAAATTCTCTCTAGAATTTTCAAAATCCATGTCCACATGTTTACAATTTCACGTCAAAAAATGGCTAAAATTCCAGTTGAAATTTTTTCAAAGTCCCTGAAAAATTTTCCCATTTTTGTCCCAATTCTTCCCATTCCCATTGAATCTTTTCAAATCCCTCTCAAAATTGTGGAAATTCTGTTGAAGCTTTTAAAATTCTCTCTAGAATTTTCAAAATCCATGTCCACATGTTTACAATTTCACGTCAAAAAATGGCTAAAATGCCAGTTGAAATTTTTTCAAAGTCCCTGAAAAATTTTCCCATTTTTGTCCCAATTCTTCCCATTCCCATTGAATCTTTTCAAATCCCTCTCAAAATTGTTTAAATTCTGTTGAAGCTTTTAAAATTCTCTCTAGAATTTTCAAAATCCACTTCAACATGTTTACAATTTCACGTCAAAAAATGGCTAAAATTCCAGTTGAAATTTTTTCAAAGTCCCTTAAAAATTTTCCAATATTTGTCCCAATTCTTCCCATTCCCATTGAAACTTTTCAAATCCCTCTCAAAATTGTTGAAATTCTCTTGAAGCTTTTAAAATTCTCTCTAGAATTTTCAAAATCCATGTCCACATGTTTACAATTTCACGTCAAAAAATTGCTAAAATTCCAGTTGAAATTTTTTCAAAGTCCCTGAAAAATTTTCCAATTTTTGTCCCAATTCTTCCCATTCCCATTGAAACTTTTCAAATCCCTCTCAAAATTGTTGAAATTCTCTTGAAGCTTTTAAAATTCTCTCTAGAATTTTCAAAATCCATGTCCACATGTTTACAATTTCACGTCAAAAAATTGCTAAAATTCCAGTTGAAATTTTTTCAAAGTCCCTTAAAAATTTTCCAATTTTTGTCCCAATTCTTCCCATTCCCATTGAAACTTTTCAAATCCCTCTCAAAATTGTGGAAATTCTGTTGAAGCTTTTAAAATTCTCTCTAGAATTTTCAAAATCCATGTCCACATGTTTACAATTTCACGTCAAAAAATGGCTAAAATTCCAGTTGAAATTTTTTCAAAGTCCCTTAAAAATTTTCCAATTTTTGTCCCAATTCTTCCCATTCCCATTGAAACTTTTCAAATCCCTCTCAAAATTGTTGAAATTCTCTTGAAGCTTTTAAAATTCTCTCTAGAATTTTCAAAATCCATGTCCACATGTTTACAATTTCACGTCAAAAATGGCTAAAATTCCAGTTGAAATTTTTTCAAAGTCCCTTAAAAATTTTCCAATTTTTGTCCCAATTCTTCCCATTCCCATTGAAACTTTTCAAATCCCTCTCAAAATTGTGGAAATTCTCTTGAAGCTTTTAAAATTCTCTCTAGAATTTTCAAAATCCATGTCCACATGTTTACAATTTCACATCAAAAAATGGCTAAAATTCCAGTTGAAATTTTTTCAAAGTCCTTTAAAAATTTTCCAATTTTTTCCCAATTCTTCCCATTCCCATTGAAACTTTTCAAATCCCTCTCAAAATTGTGGAAATTCTGTTGAAGCTTTTAAAATTCTCTCTAGAATTTTCAAAATCCATGTCCACATGTTTATAATTTCACGTCAAAAAATGGCTAAAATTCCAGTTGAAATTTTTTCAAAGTCCCTTAAAAATTTTCCAATTTTTGTCCCAATTCTTCCCATTCCCATTGAAACTTTTCAAATCCCTCTCAAAATTGTTGAAATTCTCTTGAAGCTTTTAAAATTCTCTCTAGAATTTTCAAAATCCATGTCCACATGTTTACAATTTCACGTCAAAAAATGGCTAAAATTCCAGTTGAAATTTTTTCAAAGTCCCTTAAAAATTTTCCAATTTTTGTCCCAATTCTTCCCATTCCCATTGAAACTTTTCAAATCCCTCTCAAAATTGTGGAAATTCTGTTGAAGCTTTTAAAATTCTCTCTAGAATTTTCAAAATCCATGTCCACATGTTTACAATTTCACGTCAAAAAATGGCTAAAATTCCAGTTGAAATTTTTTCAAAGTCCCTGAAAAATTTTCCAATTTTTGTCCTAATTCTTCCCATTCCCATTGAAACTTTTCAAATCCCTCTCAAAATTGTTGAAATCTCTTGAAGCTTTTAAAATTCTCTCTAGAATTTTCAAAATCCATGTCCACATGTTTACAATTTCACATAAAAAAATTGCTAAAATTCCAGTTGAAATTTTTTCAAAGTCCCTTAAAAATTTTCCAATTTTTGTCCCAATTCTTCCCATTCCCATTGAAACTTTTCAAATCCCTCTCAAAATTGTGGAAATTCTGTTGAAGCTTTTAAAATTCTCTCTAGATTTTTCAAAATCCATGTCCACATGTTTACAATTTCACGTCAAAAAATTGCTAAAATTCCAGTTGAAATTTTTTCAAAGTCCCTTAAAAATTTTCCAATTTTTGTCCCAATTCTTCCCATTCCCATTGAAACTTTTCAAATCCCTCTCAAAATTGTGGAAATTCTGTTGAAGCTTTTAAAATTCTCTCTAGAATTTTCAAAATCCATGTCCACATGTTTACAATTTCACGTCAAAAAATGGCTAAAATTCCAGTTGAAATTTTTTCAAAGTCCCTGAAAAATTTTCCAATTTTTGTCCCAATTCTTCCCATTCCCATTGAAACTTTTCAAATCCCTCTCAAAATTGTTGAAATTCTCTTGAAGCTTTTAAAATTCTCTCTAGAATTTTCAAAATCCATGTCCACATGTTTACAATTTCACGTCAAAAAATGGCTAAAATTCCAGTTGAAATTTTTTCAAAGTCCCTTAAAAATTTTCCAATTTTTGTCCCAATTCTTCCCATTCCCATTGAAACTTTTCAAATCCCTCTCAAAATTGTGGAAATTCTGTTGAAGCTTTTAAAATTCTCTCTAGAATTTTCAAAATCCATGTCCACATGTTTACAATTTCACATAAAAAAATGGCTAAAATTCCAGTTGAAATTTTTTCAAAGTCCCTTAAAAATTTTCCAATTTTTGTCCCAATTCTTCCCATTCCCATTGAAACTTTTCAAATCCCTCTCAAAATTGTTGAAATTCTCTTGAAGCTTTTAAAATTCTCTCTAGAATTTTCAAAATCCATGGCCACATGTTTACAATTTCACGTCAAAAAATGGCTAAAATTCCAGTTGAAATTTTTTCAAAGTCCCTGAAAAATTTTCCAATTTTTGTCCCAATTCTTCCCATTCCCATTGAAACTTTTCAAATCCCTCTCAAAATTGTTGAAATTCTGTTGAAGCTTTTAAAATTCTCTCTAGAATTTTCAAAATCCATGTCCACATGTTTACAATTTCACGTCAAAAAATGGCTAAAATTCCAGTTGAAATTTTTTCAAAGTCCCTTAAAAATTTTCCAATTTTTGTCCCAATTCTTCCCATTCCCATTGAAACTTTTCAAATCCCTCTCAAAATTGTTGAAATTCTGTTGAAGCTTTTAAAATTCTCTCTAGAATTTTCAAAATCCATGTCCACATGTTTACAATTTCACGTCAAAAAATGGCTAAAATTCCAGTTGAAATTTTTTCAAAGTCCCTTAAAAATTTTCCAATTTTTGTCCCAATTCTTCCCATTCCCATTGAAACTTTTCAAATCCCTCTCAAAATTGTTGAAATTCTCTTGAAGCTTTTAAAATTCTCTCTAGAATTTTCAAAATCCATGGCCACATGTTTACAATTTCACGTCAAAAAATGGCTAAAATTCCAGTTGAAATTTTTTCAAAGTCCCTTAAAAATTTTTCCAATTTTTGTCCCAATTCTTCCCATTCCCATTGAATCTTTTCAAATCCCTCTCAAAATTGTTGAAATTCTGTTGAAGCTTTTAAAATTCTCTCTAGAATTTTCAAAATCCATGTCCACATGTTTACAATTTCACGTCAAAAAATGGCTAAAATTCCAGTTGAAATTTTTTCAAAGTCCCTTAAAAATTTTCCAATTTTTGTCCCAATTCTTCCCATTCCCATTGAAACTTTTCAAATCCCTCTCAAAATTGTTGAAATTCTCTTGAAGCTTTTAAAATTCTCTCTAGAATTTTCAAAATCCATGTCCACATGTTTACAATTTCACGTCAAAAAATGGCTAAAATTCCAGTTGAAATTTTTTCAAAGTCCCTTAAAAATTTTCCAATTTTTGTCCCAATTCTTCCCATTCCCATTGAAACTTTTCAAATCCCTCTCAAAATTGTAGAAATTCTGTTGAAGCTTTTAAAATTCTCTCTAGAATTTTCAAAATCCATGTCCACATGTTTACAATTTCACGTCAAAAAATGGCTAAAATTCCAGTTGAAATTTTTTCAAAGTCCCTGAAAAATTTTCCAATTTTTGTCCCAATTCTTCCCATTCCCATTGAAACTTTTCAAATCCCTCTCAAAATTGTTGAAATTCTCTTGAAGCTTTTAAAATTCTCTCTAGAATTTTCAAAATCCATGGCCACATGTTTACAATTTCACGTCAAAAAATGGCTAAAATTCCAGTTGAAATTTTTTCAAAGTCCCTTAAAAATTTTCCAATTTTTGTCCCAATTCTTCCCATTCCCATTGAAACTTTTCAAATCCCTCTCAAAATTGTTGAAATTCTGTTGAAGCTTTTAAAATTCTCTCTAGAATTTTCAAAATCCATGTCCACATGTTTACAATTTCACGTCAAAAAATGGCTAAAATTCCAGTTGAAATTTTTTCAAAGTCCCTTAAAAATTTTCCAATTTTTGTCCCAATTCTTCCCATTCCCATTGAAACTTTTCAAATCCCTCTCAAAATTGTTGAAATTCTCTTGAAGCTTTTAAAATTCTCTCTAGAATTTTCAAAATCCATGGCCACATGTTTACAATTTCACGTCAAAAAATGGCTAAAATTCCAGTTGAAATTTTTTCAAAGTCCCTGAAAAATTTTCCAATTTTTGTCCCAATTCTTCCCATTCCCATTGAAACTTTTCAAATCCCTCTCAAAATTGTTGAAATTCTCTTGAAGCTTTTAAAATTCTCTCTAGAATTTTCAAAATCCATGTCCACATGTTTACAATTTCACGTCAAAAAATGGCTAAAATTCCAGTTGAAATTTT
This sequence comes from Streptopelia decaocto, assembly GCF_964273445.1. NCBI lineage: Eukaryota > Metazoa > Chordata > Aves > Columbiformes > Columbidae > Streptopelia > Streptopelia decaocto. The sequence goes on from NW_028115133.1 coordinate 29,675, forward strand.
TTCAAAGTCCCTTAAAAATTTTCCAATTTTTGTCCCAATTCTTCCCATTCCCATTGAAACTTTTCAAATCCCTCTCAAAATTGTTGAAATTCTCTTGAAGCTTTTAAAATTCTCTCTAGAATTTTCAAAATCCATGTCCACATGTTTACAATTTCACGTCAAAAAATGGCTAAAATTCCAGTTGAAATTTTTTCAAAGTCCCTTAAAAATTTTCCAATTTTTGTCCCAATTCTTCCCATTCCCATTGAAACTTTTCAAATCCCTCTCAAAATTGTGGAAATTCTGTTGAAGCTTTTAAAATTCTCTCTAGAATTTTCAAAATCCATGTCCACATGTTTACAATTTCACATAAAAAAATGGCTAAAATTCCAGTTGAAATTTTTTCAAAGTCCCTTAAAAATTTTCCAATTTTTGTCCCAATTCTTCCCATTCCCATTGAAACTTTTCAAATCCCTCTCAAAATTGTTGAAATTCTCTTGAAGCTTTTAAAATTCTCTCTAGAATTTTCAAAATCCATGTCCACATGTTTACAATTTCACGTCAAAAAATGGCTAAAATTCCAGTTGAAATTTTTTCAAAGTCCCTGAAAAATTTTCCAATTTTTGTCCCAATTCTTCCCATTCCCATTGAAACTTTTCAAATCCCTCTCAAAATTGTTGAAATTCTCTTGAAGCTTTTAAAATTCTCTCTAGAATTTTCAAAATC
>NW_028115132.1:0-68995 GCF_964273445.1 Streptopelia decaocto
GATTGAAACTTTTCAAATCCCTCTCAAAAGTGTTGAAATTCTGTTGAAGCATTTAAAATTCTCTCTAGAATTTTCAAAATCCATGTCCACATGTTTACAATTTCACGTCAAAAAATGGCTAAAATTCCAGTTGAAATTTTTTCAAAGTCCTTAAAAATTTTCCAATTTTTGTCCCAATTCTTCCCATTCCCATTGAAACTTTTCAAATCCTCTCAAAATTGTTGAAATTCTCTTGAAGCTTTAAAAATTCTCTCTAGAATTTTCAAAATCCATGGCCACATGTTTACAATTTCACATGAAAAAATTGCTAAAATTCCAGTTGAAATTTTTTCAAAGTCCCTTAAAAATTTTCCAATTTTTGTCCCAATTCTTCCCATTCCCATTGAAACTTTTCAAATCCCTCTCAAAATTGTTGAAATTCTGTTGAAGCTTTTAAAATTCTCTCTAGAATTTTCCATATCCATGTCCACATGTTTACAATTTCACGTAAAAAAAATGCTAAAATTCCAGTTGAAATTTATTCAAAGTCCCTGAAAAATTTTCCAATTTTTGTCCCAATTCTTCCCATTCCCATTGAAACTTTTCAAATCCCTCTCAAAAGTGTTGAAATTCTGTTGAAGCTTTTAAAATTCTCTCTAGAATTTTCAAAATCCATGGCCACATGTTCACAATTTCACGTCAAAAAATGGCTAAAATTCCAGTTGAAATTTTTTCAAAGTCCCTTAAAAATTTTCCAATTTTTGTCCCAATTCTTCCCATTCCCATTGAAACTTTTCAAATCCCTCTCAAAATTGTTGAAATTCTCTTGAAGCTTTTAAAATTCTCTCTAGAATTTTCAAAATCCATGTCCACATGTTTACAATTTCACGTCAAAAAATGGCTAAAATTCCAGTTGGAATTTTTTCAAAGTTCCTTAAAAATTTTCCAATTTTTGTCCCAATTCTTCCCATTCCCATTGAATTTTTCAAATCCCTCTCAAAATTGTTGAAATTCTGTTGAAGCTTTTAAAATTCTCTCTAGAATTTTCAAAATCCATGTCCACATGTTTACAATTTCACGTCAAAAAATGGCTAAAATTCCAGTTGAAATTTTTTCAAAGTCCCTTAAAAATTTTCCCATTTTGTCCCAATTCTTCCCATTCCCATTGAAGCTTTTCAAATCCCTCTCAAAAATTGTTGAAATTCTGTTGAAGCTTTTAAAATTCTCTCTAGAATTTTCAAAATCCACTTCAACATGTTCACAATTTCACGTAACAAAATGGCTAAAATTCCAGTTGAAATTTTTTCAAAGTCCCTGAAAAATGTTCCAATTTTGTCCCAATTCTTCCCATTCCCATTGAAACTTTTCAAATCCCTCTCAAAATTGTTGAAATTCTGTTGAAGCTTTTAAAATTCTCTCTAGAATTTTCAAAATCCATGTCCACATGTTTACAATTTCACGTCAAAAAATGGCTAAAATTCCAGTTGAAATTTTTTCAAAGTCCTGAAAAATTTTCCAATTTTTGTCCCAATTCTTCCCATTCCCATTGAAACTTTTCAAATCCCTCTCCAAATTGTTGAAATTCTGTTGAAGCTTTTAAAATTCTCTCTAGAATTTTCAAAATCCATGGCCACATGTTTACAATTTCACGTCAAAAAATGGCTAAAATTCCAGTTGAAATTTTTTCAAAGTCCCTTAAAAATTTTCCAATTTTTGTCCCAATTCTTCCCATTCCCATTGAAACTTTTCAAATCCCTCTCAAAATTGTTGAAATTCTCTTGAAGCTTTTAAAATTCTCTCTAGAATTTTCAAAATCCATGTCCACATGTTTACAATTTCACGTCAAAAAATGGCTAAAATTCCAGTTGAAATTTTTTCAAAGTCCCTTAAAAATTTTCCCATTTTTGTCCCAATTCTTCCCATTCCCATTGAAGCTTTTCAAATCCCTCTCAAAATTGTTGAAATTCTCTTGAAGCTTTTAAAATTCTCTCTAGAATTTTCAAAATCCACTTCAACATGTTCACAATTTCACGTAACAAAATGGCTAAAATTCCAGTTGAAATTTTTTCAAAGTCCCTGAAAAATGTTCCAATTTTTGTCCCAATTCTTCCCATTCCCATTGAAACTTTTCAAATCCCTCTCAAAATTGTTGAAATTCTCTTGAAGCTTTTAAAATTCTCTCTAGAATTTTCCATATCCATGTCCACATGTATACAATTTCACGTAAAAAAAATGCTAAAATTCCAGTTGAAATTTTTTCAAAGTCCCTGAAAAATTTTCCAATTTTTGTCCCAATTGTTCCCATTCCCATTGAAACTTTTCAAATCCCTCTCAAAATTGTTGAAATTCTGTTGAAGCTTTTAAAATTCTCTCTAGAATTTTCAAAATCCATGTCCACATGTTCACAATTTCACGTCAAAAAATGGCTAAAATTCCAGTTGAAATTTTTTCAAAGTCCCTGAAAAATTTTCCAATTTTTGTCCCAATTCTTCCCATTCCCATTGAAACTTTTCAAATCCCTCTCAAAAGTGTTGAAATTCTGTTGAAGCTTTTAAAATTCTCTCTAGAATTTTCAAAATCCATGTCCACATGTTTACAATTTCACGTCAAAAAATTGCAAAAATTCCAGTTGAAATTTTTTCAAAGTCCCTTAAAAATTTTCCAATTTTTGTCCCAATTCTTCCCATTCCCATTGAAACTTTTCAAATCCCTCTCAAAAGTGTTGAAATTCTGTTGAAGCATTTAAAATTCTCTCTAGAATTTTCAAAATCCATGGCCACATGTTTACAATTTCACATAAAAAAATGGCTAAAATTCCAGTTGAAATTTTTTCAAAGTCCCTTAAAAATTTTCCAATTTTTGTCCCAATTCTTCCCATTCCCATTGAAACTTTTCAAATCCCTCTCAAAATTGTTGAAATTCTCTTGAAGCTTTAAAAATTCTCTCTAGAATTTTCAAAATCCATGTCCACATGTTTACAATTTCACATTTAAAAATTGCTAAAATTCCAGTTGAAATTTTTTCAAAGTCCCTTAAAAATTTTCCAATTTTTGTCCCAATTCTTCCCATTCCCATTGAAACTTTTCAAATCCCTCTCAAAATTGTTGAAATTCTGTTGAAGCTTTTAAAATTCTCTCTAGAATTTTCCATATCCATGTCCACATGTTTACAATTTCACGTAAAAAAAATGCTAAAATTCCAGTTGAAATTTTTTCAAAGTCCCTGAAAAATTTTCCAATTTTTGTCCCAATTCTTCCCATTCCCATTGAAACTTTTCAAATCCCTCTCAAAATTGTTGAAATTCTGTTGAAGCTTTTAAAATTCTCTCTAGAATTTTCAAAATCCATGTCCACATGTTCACAATTTCACGTCAAAAAATGGCTAAAATTCCAGTTGAAATTTTTTCAAAGTTCCTTAAAAATTTTCCAATTTTTGTCCCAATTCTTCCCATTCCCATTGAATTTTTCAAATCCCTCTCAAAATTGTTGAAATTCTGTTGAAGCTTTTAAAATTCTCTCTAGAATTTTCAAAATCCATGTCCACATGTTTACAATTTCACGTCAAAAAATGGCTAAAATTCCAGTTGAAATTTTTTCAAAGTCCCTTAAAAATTTTCCCATTTTTGTCCCAATTCTTCCCATTCCCATTGAAGCTTTTCAAATCCCTCTCAAAATTGTTGAAATTCTGTTGAAGCTTTTAAAATTCTCTCTAGAATTTTCAAAATCCACTTCAACATGTTCACAATTTCACGTAACAAAATGGCTAAAATTCCAGTTGAAATTTTTTCAAAGTCCCTGAAAAATGTTCCAATTTTTGTCCCAATTCTTCCCATTCCCATTGAAACTTTTCAAATCCCTCTCAAAATTGTTGAAATTCTGTTGAAGCTTTTAAAATTCTCTCTAGAATTTTCAAAATCCATGTCCACATGTTTACAATTTCACGTCAAAAAATTGCTAAAATTCCAGTTGAAATTTTTTCAAAGTCCCTGAAAAATTTTCCAATTTTTGTCCCAATTCTTCCCATTCCCATTGAAACTTTTCAAATCCCTCTCAAAATTGTTGAAATTCTCTTGAAGCTTTTAAAATTCTCTCTAGAATTTTCAAAATCCATGTCCACATGTTTACAATTTCACGTCAAAAAATTGCTAAAATTCCAGTTGAAATTTTTTCAAAGTCCCTTAAAAATTTTCCAATTTTTGTCCCAATTCTTCCCATTCCCATTGAAACTTTTCAAATCCCTCTCAAAATTGTTGAAATTCTCTTGAAGCTTTTAAAATTCTCTCTAGAATTTTCAAAATCCATGTCCACATGTTTACAATTTCACGTCAAAAAATGGCTAAAATTCCAGTTGAAATTTTTTCAAAGTCCCTTAAAAATTTTCCAATTTTTGTCCCAATTCTTCCCATTCCCATTGAAACTTTTCAAATCCCTCTCAAAATTGTAGAAATTCTGTTAAAGCTTTTAAAATTCTCTCTAGAATTTTCAAAATCTATGTCCACATGTTTACAATTTCACGTCAAAAAATGGCTAAAATTCCAGTTGAAATTTTTTCAAAGTCCCTTAAAAATTTTCCAATTTTTGTCCCAATTCTTCCCATTCCCATTGAAACTTCTCAAATCCCTCTCAAAAGTGTTGAAATTCTCTTGAAGCTTTTAAAATTCTCTCTAGAATTTTCAAAATCCATGTCCACATGTTTACAATTTCACGTCAAAAAATGGCTAAAATTCCAGTTGAAATTTTTTCAAAGTCCCTGAAAAATTTTCCAATTTTTGTCCCAATTCTTCCCATTCCCATTGAAACTTTACAAATCCCTCTCAAAATGGTTGAAATTCTGTTGAAGCTTTTAAAATTCTCTCTAGAATTTTCAAAATCCATGTCCACATGTTTACAATTTTACGTCAAAAATAGGCTAAAATTCCAGTTGAAATTTTTTCAAAGTCCCTTAAAAATTTTCCAATTTTTGTCCCAATTCTTCCCATTCCCATTGAAACTTTTCAAATCCCTCTCAAAAGTGTTGAAATTCTGTTGAAGCTTTTAAAATTCTCTCTAGAATTTTCCATATCCATGTCCACATGTATACAATTTCACGTCAAAAAATGGCTAAAATTCCAGTTGAAATTTTTTCAAAGTCCCTTAAAAATGTTCCAATTTTTGTCCCAATTCTTCCCATTCCCATTGAAACTTTTCAAATCCCTCTCAAAATTGTTGAAATTCTCTTGAAGCTTTTAAAATTCTCTCTAGAATTTTCAAAATCCATGGCCACATGTTTACAATTTCACATTAAAGAATTGCTAAAATTCCAGTTGAAATTTTTTCAAAGTCCCTTAAAAATTTTCCAATTTTTGTCCCAATTCTTCCCATTCCCATTGAAACTTTTCAAATCCCTCTCAAAATTGTTGAAATTCTGTTGAAGCTTTTAAAATTCTCTCTAGAAATTTCCATATCCATGTCCACATGTTTACAATTTCACGTAAAAAAAATGCTAAAATTCCAGTTGAAATTTTTTCAAAGTCCCTTAAAAATTTTCCAATTTTTGTCCCAATTCTTCCCATTCCCATTGAAACTTTTCAAATCCCTCTCAAAATTGTTGAAATTCTGTTGAAGCTTTTAAAATTCTCTCTAGAATTTTCAAAATCCATGTCCACATGTTCACAATTTCACGTCAAAAAATGGCTAAAATTCCAGTTGAAATTTTTTCAAAGTCCCTGAAAAATTTTCCAATTTTTGTCCCAATTCTTCCCATTCCCATTGAAACTTTTCAAATCCCTCTCAAAATTGTTGAAATTCTCTTGAAGCTTTTAAAATTCTCTCTAGAATTTTCAAAATCCATGGCCACATGTTTACAATTTCACGTCAAAAAATGGCTAAAATTCCAGTTGAAATTTTTTCAAAGTCCCTGAAAAATTTTCCAATTTTTGTCCCAATTCTTCCCATTCCCATTGAAACTTTACAAATCCCTCTCAAAATGGTTGAAATTCTGTTGAAGCTTTTAAAATTCTCTCTAGAATTTTCAAAATCCATGTCCACATGTTTACAATTTTACGTCAAAAATAGGCTAAAATTCCAGTTGAAATTTTTTCAAAGTCCCTTAAAAATTTTCCAATTTTTGTCCCAATTCTTCCCATTCCCATTGAAACTTTTCAAATCCCTCTCAAAAGTGTTGAAATTCTGTTGAAGCTTTTAAAATTCTCTCTAGAATTTTCCATATCCATGTCCACATGTATACAATTTCACGTCAAAAAATGGCTAAAATTCCAGTTGAAATTTTTTCAAAGTCCCTTAAAAATGTTCCAATTTTTGTCCCAATTCTTCCCATTCCCATTGAAACTTTTCAAATCCCTCTCAAAATTGTTGAAATTCTCTTGAAGCTTTTAAAATTCTCTCTAGAATTTTCAAAATCCATGGCCACATGTTTACAATTTCACATTAAAGAATTGCTAAAATTCCAGTTGAAATTTTTTCAAAGTCCCTTAAAAATTTTCCAATTTTTGTCCCAATTCTTCCCATTCCCATTGAAACTTTTCAAATCCCTCTCAAAATTGTTGAAATTCTGTTGAAGCTTTTAAAATTCTCTCTAGAAATTTCCATATCCATGTCCACATGTTTACAATTTCACGTAAAAAAAATGCTAAAATTCCAGTTGAAATTTTTTCAAAGTCCCTTAAAAATTTTCCAATTTTTGTCCCAATTCTTCCCATTCCCATTGAAACTTTTCAAATCCCTCTCAAAATTGTTGAAATTCTGTTGAAGCTTTTAAAATTCTCTCTAGAATTTTCAAAATCCATGTCCACATGTTCACAATTTCACGTCAAAAAATGGCTAAAATTCCAGTTGAAATTTTTTCAAAGTCCCTGAAAAATTTTCCAATTTTTGTCCCAATTCTTCCCATTCCCATTGAAACTTTTCAAATCCCTCTCAAAATTGTTGAAATTCTCTTGAAGCTTTTAAAATTCTCTCTAGAATTTTCAAAATCCATGGCCACATGTTTACAATTTCACGTCAAAAAATTGCTAAAATTCCAGTTGAAATTTTTTCAAAGTCCCTTAAAAATTTTCCAATTTTTGTCCCAATTCTTCCCATTCCCATTGAAACTTTTCAAATCCCTCTCAAAAGTGTTGAAATTCTGTTGAAGCATTTAAAATTCTCTCTAGAATTTTCAAAATCCATGGCCACATGTTTACAATTTCACGTCAAAAAATGGCTAAAATTCCAGTTGAAATTTTTTCAAAGTCCCTTAAAAATGTTCCAATTTTTGTCCCAATTCTTCCCATTCCCATTGAAACTTTTCAAATCCCTCTCAAAATTGTTGAAATTCTCTTGAAGCTTTAAAAATTCTCTCTAGAATTTTCAAAATCCATGGCCACATGTTTACAATTTCACATTAAAGAATTGCTAAAATTCCAGTTGAAATTTTTTCAAAGTCCCTTAAAAATTTTCCAATTTTTGTCCCAATTCTTCCCATTCCCATTGAAACTTTTCAAATCCCTCTCAAAATTGTTGAAATTCTGTTGAAGCTTTTAAAATTCTCTCTAGAAATTTCCATATCCATGTCCACATGTTTACAATTTCACGTAAAAAAAATGCTAAAATTCCAGTTGAAATTTTTTCAAAGTCCCTTAAAAATTTTCCAATTTTTGTCCCAATTCTTCCCATTCCCATTGAAACTTTTCAAATCCCTCTCAAAATTGTTGAAATTCTGTTGAAGCTTTTAAAATTCTCTCTAGAATTTTCAAAATCCATGTCCACATGTTCAAAATTTCACGTCAAAAAATGGCTAAAATTCCAGTTGAAATTTTTTCAAAGTCCCTTAAAAATTTTCCAATTTTTGTCCCAATTCTTCCCATTCCCATTGAAACTTTTCAAATCCCTCTCAAAATTGTTGAAATTCTCTTGAAGCTTTTAAAATTCTCTCTAGAATTTTCAAAATCCATGTCCACATGTTTACAATTTCATGTCAAAAAATGGCTAAAATTCCAGTTGAAATTTTTTCAAAGTCCCTTAAAAATTTTCCAATTTTTGTCCCAATTCTTCCCATTCCCATTGAAACTTTTCAAATCCCTCTCCAAATTGTTGAAATTCTCTTGAAGCTTTTAAAATTCTCTCTAGAAATTTCCATATCCATGTCCACATGTTTACAATTTCACGTAAAAAAATGCTAAAATTCCAGTTGAAATTTTTTCAAAGTCCCTTAAAAATTTTCCAATTTTTGTCCCAATTCTTCCCATTCCCATTGAAACTTTTCAAATCCCTCTCAAAATTGTTGAAATTCTGTTGACGCTTTTAAAATTCTCTCTAGAATTTTCAAAATCCATGTCCACATATTCACAATTTCACGTCAAAAAATGGCTAAAATTCCAGTTGAAATTTTTTCAAAGTCCCTTAAAAATTTTCCAATTTTTGTCCCAATTCTTCCCATTCCCATTGAAACTTTTCAAATCCCTCTCAAAATTGTTGAAATTCTCTTGAAGCTTTTAAAATTCTCTCTAGAATTTTCAAAATCCATGTCCACATGTTTACAATTTCATGTCAAAAAATGGCTAAAATTCCAGTTGAAATTTTTTCAAAGTCCCTTAAAAATTTTCCAATTTTTGTCCCAATTCTTCCCATTCCCATTGAAACTTTTCAAATCCCTCTCAAAATTGTTGAAATTCTCTTGAAGCTTTTAAAATTCTCTCTAGAATTTTCCATATCCATGTCCACATGTTTACAATTTCACGTCAAAAAATGGCTAAAATTCCAGTTGAAATTTTTTCAAAGTCCCTTAAAAATTTTCCAATATTTGTCCCAATTCTTCCCATTCCCATTGAAACTTTTCAAATCCCTCTCAAAATTGTTGAAATTCTGTTGAAGCTTTTAAAATTCTCTCTAGAATTTTCAAAATCCATGTCCACATGTTTACAATTTCACGTCAAAAAATGGCTAAAATTCCAGTTGAAATTTTTTCAAAGTCCCTGAAAAATTTTCCAATTTTTGTCCCAATTCTTCCCATTCCCATTGAAACTTTTCAAATCCCTCTCAAAATTGTTGAAATTCTCTTGAAGCTTTTAAAATTCTCTCTAGAATTTTCAAAATCCATGTCCACATGTTTACAATTTCATGCAAAAAAATGGCTAAAATTCCAGTTGAAATTTTTTCAAAGTCCCTTAAAAATTTTCCAATTTTTGTCCCAATTCTTCCCATTCCCATTGAAACTTTTCAAATCCCTCTCAAAATTGTTGAAATTCTGTTGAAGCTTTTAAAATTCTCTCTAGAAATTTCCATATCCATGTCCACATGTTTACAATTTCACGTAAAAAAAATGCTAAAATTCCAGTTGAAATTTTTTCAAAGTCCCTTAAAAATTTTCCAATTTTTGTCCCAATTCTTCCCATTCCCATTGACACTTTTCAAATCCCTCTCAAAATTGTTGAAATTCTCTTGAAGCTTTTAAAATTCTCTCTAGAAATTTCCATATCCATGTCCACATGTTTACAATTTCACGTAAAAAAAATGCTAAAATTCCAGTTGAAATTTTTTCAAAGTCCCTTAAAAATTTTCCAATTTTTGTCCCAATTCTTCCCATTCCCATTGAAACTTTTCAAATCCCTCTCAAAATTGTTGAAATTCTCTTGAAGCTTTTAAAATTCTCTCTAGAATTTTCAAAATCCATGTCCACATGTTCACAATTTCACGTCAAAAAATGGCTAAAATTCCAGTTGAAATTTTTTCAAAGTCCCTGAAAAATTTTCCAATTTTTGTCCCAATTCTTCCCATTCCCATTGAAACTTTTCAAATCCCTCTCAAAATTGTTGAAATTCTCTTGAAGCTTTTAAAATTCTCTCTAGAATTTTCAAAATCCATGGCCACATGTTTACAATTTCACGTCAAAAAATTGCTAAAATTCCAGTTGAAATTTTTTCAAAGTCCCTTAAAAATTTTCCAATTTTTGTCCCAATTCTTCCCATTCCCATTGAAACTTTTCAAATCCCTCTCAAAAGTGTTGAAATTCTGTTGAAGCATTTAAAATTCTCTCTAGAATTTTCAAAATCCATGGCCACATGTTTACAATTTCACGTCAAAAAATGGCTAAAATTCCAGTTGAAATTTTTTCAAAGTCCCTTAAAAATGTTCCAATTTTTGTCCCAATTCTTCCCATTCCCATTGAAACTTTTCAAATCCCTCTCAAAATTGTTGAAATTCTCTTGAAGCTTTAAAAATTCTCTCTAGAATTTTCAAAATCCATGGCCACATGTTTACAATTTCACATTAAAGAATTGCTAAAATTCCAGTTGAAATTTTTTCAAAGTCCCTTAAAAATTTTCCAATTTTTGTCCCAATTCTTCCCATTCCCATTGAAACTTTTCAAATCCCTCTCAAAATTGTTGAAATTCTGTTGAAGCTTTTAAAATTCTCTCTAGAAATTTCCATATCCATGTCCACATGTTTACAATTTCACGTAAAAAAAATGCTAAAATTCCAGTTGAAATTTTTTCAAAGTCCCTTAAAAATTTTCCAATTTTTGTCCCAATTCTTCCCATTCCCATTGAAACTTTTCAAATCCCTCTCAAAATTGTTGAAATTCTGTTGAAGCTTTTAAAATTCTCTCTAGAATTTTCAAAATCCATGTCCACATGTTCAAAATTTCACGTCAAAAAATGGCTAAAATTCCAGTTGAAATTTTTTCAAAGTCCCTTAAAAATTTTCCAATTTCTGTCCCAATTCTTCCCATTCCCATTGAAACTTTTCAAATCCCTCTCAAAATTGTTGAAATTCTCTTGAAGCTTTTAAAATTCTCTCTAGAATTTTCAAAATCCATGGCCACATGTTTACAATTTCACGTCAAAAAATGGCTAAAATTCCAGTTGAAATTTTTTCAAAGTCCCTTAAAAATTTTCCAATTTTTGTCCCAATTCTTCCCATTCCCATTGAAACTTTTCAAATCCCTCTCCAAATTGTTGAAATTCTCTTGAAGCTTTTAAAATTCTCTCTAGAAATTTCCATATCCATGTCCACATGTTTACAATTTCACGTAAAAAAATGCTAAAATTCCAGTTGAAATTTTTTCAAAGTCCCTTAAAAATTTTCCAATTTTTGTCCCAATTCTTCCCATTCCCATTGAAACTTTTCAAATCCCTCTCAAAATTGTTGAAATTCTGTTGACGCTTTTAAAATTCTCTCTAGAATTTTCAAAATCCATGTCCACATATTCACAATTTCACGTCAAAAAATGGCTAAAATTCCAGTTGAAATTTTTTCAAAGTCCCTTAAAAATTTTCCAATTTTTGTCCCAATTCTTCCCATTCCCATTGAAACTTTTCAAATCCCTCTCAAAATTGTTGAAATTCTCTTGAAGCTTTTAAAATTCTCTCTAGAATTTTCAAAATCCATGTCCACATGTTTACAATTTCATGTCAAAAAATGGCTAAAATTCCAGTTGAAATTTTTTCAAAGTCCCTTAAAAATTTTCCAATTTTTGTCCCAATTCTTCCCATTCCCATTGAAACTTTTCAAATCCCTCTCAAAATTGTTGAAATTCTCTTGAAGCTTTTAAAATTCTCTCTAGAATTTTCCATATCCATGTCCACATGTTTACAATTTCACGTCAAAAAATGGCTAAAATTCCAGTTGAAATTTTTTCAAAGTCCCTTAAAAATTTTCCAATATTTGTCCCAATTCTTCCCATTCCCATTGAAACTTTTCAAATCCCTCTCAAAATTGTTGAAATTCTGTTGAAGCTTTTAAAATTCTCTCTAGAATTTTCAAAATCCATGGCCACATGTTTACAATTTCACGTCAAAAAATGGCTAAAATTCCAGTTGAAATTTTTTCAAAGTCCCTGAAAAATTTTCCAATTTTTGTCCCAATTCTTCCCATTCCCATTGAAACTTTTCAAATCCCTCTCAAAATTGTTGAAATTCTCTTGAAGCTTTTAAAATTCTCTCTAGAATTTTCAAAATCCATGTCCACATGTTTACAATTTCATGCAAAAAAATGGCTAAAATTCCAGTTGAAATTTTTTCAAAGTCCCTTAAAAATTTTCCAATTTTTGTCCCAATTCTTCCCATTCCCATTGAAACTTTTCAAATCCCTCTCAAAATTGTTGAAATTCTGTTGAAGCTTTTAAAATTCTCTCTAGAAATTTCCATATCCATGTCCACATGTTTACAATTTCACGTAAAAAAAATGCTAAAATTCCAGTTGAAATTTTTTCAAAGTCCCTTAAAAATTTTCCAATTTTTGTCCCAATTCTTCCCATTCCCATTGAAACTTTTCAAATCCCTCTCAAAATTGTTGAAATTCTCTTGAAGCTTTTAAAATTCTCTCTAGAAATTTCCATATCCATGTCCACATGTTTACAATTTCACGTAAAAAAAATGCTAAAATTCCAGTTGAAATTTTTTCAAAGTCCCTTAAAAATTTTCCAATTTTTGTCCCAATTCTTCCCATTCCCATTGAAACTTTTCAAATCCCTCTCAAAATTGTTGAAATTCTGTTGAAGCTTTTAAAATTCTCTCTAGAATTTTCAAAATCCATGTCCACATGTTTACAATTTCACGTCAAAAAATGGCTAAAATTCCAGTTGAAATTTTTTCAAAGTCCCTTAAAAATTTTCCAATTTTTGTCCCAATTCTTCCCATTCCCATTGAAACTTTTCAAATCCCTCTCAAAATTGTTGAAATTCTCTTGAAGCTTTTAAAATTCTCTCTAGAATTTTCAAAATCCATGGCCACATGTTTACAATTTCACGTCAAAAAATTGCTAAAATTCCAGTTGAAATTTTTTCAAAGTCCCTTAAAAATTTTCCAATTTTTGTCCCAATTCTTCCCATTCCCATTGAAACTTTTCAAATCCCTCTCAAAAGTGTTGAAATTCTGTTGAAGCATTTAAAATTCTCTCTAGAATTTTCAAAATCCATGGCCACATGTTTACAATTTCACATAAAAAAATGGCTAAAATTCCAGTTGAAATTTTTTCAAAGTCCCTTAAAAATTTTCCAATATTTGTCCCAATTCTTCCCATTCCCATTGAAACTTTTCAAATCCCTCTCAAAATTGTTGAAATTCTGTTGAAGCTTTTAAAATTCTCTCTAGAATTTTCAAAATCCATGGCCACATGTTTACAATTTCACGTCAAAAAATGGCTAAAATTCCAGTTGAAATTTTTTCAAAGTCCCTGAAAAATTTTCCAATTTTTGTCCCAATTCTTCCCATTCCCATTGAAACTTTTCAAATCCCTCTCAAAATTGTTGAAATTCTCTTGAAGCTTTTAAAATTCTCTCTAGAATTTTCAAAATCCATGTCCACATGTTTACAATTTCATGCAAAAAAATGGCTAAAATTCCAGTTGAAATTTTTTCAAAGTCCCTTAAAAATTTTCCAATTTTTGTCCCAATTCTTCCCATTCCCATTGAAACTTTTCAAATCCCTCTCAAAATTGTTGAAATTCTGTTGAAGCTTTTAAAATTCTCTCTAGAAATTTCCATATCCATGTCCACATGTTTACAATTTCACGTAAAAAAAATGCTAAAATTCCAGTTGAAATTTTTTCAAAGTCCCTTAAAAATTTTCCAATTTTTGTCCCAATTCTTCCCATTCCCATTGAAACTTTTCAAATCCCTCTCAAAATTGTTGAAATTCTCTTGAAGCTTTTAAAATTCTCTCTAGAAATTTCCATATCCATGTCCACATGTTTACAATTTCACGTAAAAAAAATGCTAAAATTCCAGTTGAAATTTTTTCAAAGTCCCTTAAAAATTTTCCAATTTTTGTCCCAATTCTTCCCATTCCCATTGAAACTTTTCAAATCCCTCTCAAAATTGTTGAAATTCTCTTGAAGCTTTTAAAATTCTCTCTAGAATTTTCAAAATCCATGTCCACATGTTCAAAATTTCACGTCAAAAAATGGCTAAAATTCCAGTTGAAATTTTTTCAAAGTCCCTTAAAAATTTTCCAATTTTTGTCCCAATTCTTCCCATTCCCATTGAAACTTTTCAAATCCCTCTCAAAATTGTTGAAATTCTCTTGAAGCTTTTAAAATTCTCTCTAGAATTTTCAAAATCCATGTCCACATGTTTACAATTTCACGTCAAAAAATTGCTAAAATTCCAGTTGAAATTTTTTCAAAGTCCCTTAAAAATTTTCCAATTTTTGTCCCAATTCTTCCCATTCCCATTGAAACTTTTCAAATCCCTCTCAAAAGTGTTGAAATTCTGTTGAAGCATTTAAAATTCTCTCTAGAATTTTCAAAATCCATGGCCACATGTTTACAATTTCACGTCAAAAAATGGCTAAAATTCCAGTTGAAATTTTTTCAAAGTCCCTTAAAAATTTTCCAATTTTTGTCCCAATTCTTCCCATTCCCATTGAAACTTTTCAAATCCCTCTCAAAATTGTTGAAATTCTCTTGAAGCTTTAAAAATTCTCTCTAGAATTTTCAAAATCCATGGCCACATGTTTACAATTTCACATTAAAGAATTGCTAAAATTCCAGTTGAAATTTTTTCAAAGTCCCTTAAAAATTTTCCAATTTTTGTCCCAATTCTTCCCATTCCCATTGAAACTTTTCAAATCCCTCTCAAAATTGTTGAAATTCTGTTGAAGCTTTTAAAATTCTCTCTAGAAATTTCCATATCCATGTCCACATGTTTACAATTTCACGTAAAAAAAATGCTAAAATTCCAGTTGAAATTTTTTCAAAGTCCCTTAAAAATTTTCCAATTTTTGTCCCAATTCTTCCCATTCCCATTGAAACTTTTCAAATCCCTCTCAAAATTGTTGAAATTCTGTTGAAGCTTTTAAAATTCTCTCTAGAATTTTCAAAATCCATGTCCACATGTTCAAAATTTCACGTCAAAAAATGGCTAAAATTCCAGTTGAAATTTTTTCAAAGTCCCTTAAAAATTTTCCAATTTTTGTCCCAATTCTTCCCATTCCCATTGAAACTTTTCAAATCCCTCTCAAAATTGTTGAAATTCTCTTGAAGCTTTTAAAATTCTCTCTAGAATTTTCAAAATCCATGTCCACATGTTTACAATTTCATGTCAAAAAATGGCTAAAATTCCAGTTGAAATTTTTTCAAAGTCCCTTAAAAATTTTCCAATTTTTGTCCCAATTCTTCCCATTCCCATTGAAACTTTTCAAATCCCTCTCCAAATTGTTGAAATTCTCTTGAAGCTTTTAAAATTCTCTCTAGAAATTTCCATATCCATGTCCACATGTTTACAATTTCACGTAAAAAAATGCTAAAATTCCAGTTGAAATTTTTTCAAAGTCCCTTCAAAATTTTCCAATTTTTGTCCCAATTCTTCCCATTCCCATTGAAACTTTTCAAATCCCTCTCAAAATTGTTGAAATTCTGTTGAAGCTTTTAAAATTCTCTCTAGAATTTTCAAAATCCATGGCCACATGTTTACAATTTCACGTCAAAAAATGGCTAAAATTCCAGTTGAAATTTTTTCAAAGTCCCTTAAAAATTTTCCAATTTTTGTCCCAATTCTTCCCATTCCCATTGAAACTTTTCAAATCCCTCTCAAAATTGTTGAAATTCTCTTGAAGCTTTTAAAATTCTCTCTAGAATTTTCAAAATCCATGTCCACATGTTTACAATTTCATGTCAAAAAATGGCTAAAATTCCAGTTGAAATTTTTTCAAAGTCCCTTAAAAATTTTCCAATTTTTGTCCCAATTCTTCCCATTCCCATTGAAACTTTTCAAATCCCTCTCAAAATTGTTGAAATTCTCTTGAAGCTTTTAAAATTCTCTCTAGAATTTTCCATATCCATGTCCACATGTTTACAATTTCACGTCAAAAAATGGCTAAAATTCCAGTTGAAATTTTTTCAAAGTCCCTTAAAAATTTTCCAATTTTTGTCCCAATTCTTCCCATTCCCATTGAAACTTTTCAAATCCCTCTCAAAATTGTTGAAATTCTGTTGAAGCTTTTAAAATTCTCTCTAGAATTTTCAAAATCCATGTCCACATGTTTACAATTTCACGTCAAAAAATGGCTAAAATTCCAGTTGAAATTTTTTCAAAGTCCCTGAAAAATTTTCCAATTTTTGTCCCAATTCTTCCCATTCCCATTGAAACTTTTCAAATCCCTCTCAAAATTGTTGAAATTCTCTTGAAGCTTTTAAAATTCTCTCTAGAATTTTCAAAATCCATGTCCACATGTTTACAATTTCATGCAAAAAAATGGCTAAAATTCCAGTTGAAATTTTTTCAAAGTCCCTGAAAAATTTTCCAATTTTTGTCCCAATTCTTCCCATTCCCATTGAAACTTTTCAAATCCCTCTCAAAATTGTTGAAATTCTGTTGAAGCTTTTAAAATTCTCTCTAGAAATTTCCATATCCATGTCCACATGTTTACAATTTCACGTAAAAAAAATGCTAAAATTCCAGTTGAAATTTTTTCAAAGTCCCTTAAAAATTTTCCAATTTTTGTCCCAATTCTTCCCATTCCCATTGAAACTTTTCAAATCCCTCTCAAAATTGTTGAAATTCTGTTGAAGCTTTTAAAATTCTCTCTAGAATTTTCAAAATCCATGTCCACATGTTTACAATTTCACGTCAAAAAATGGCTAAAATTCCAGTTGAAATTTTTTCAAAGTCCCTTAAAAATTTTCCAATTTTTGTCCCAATTCTTCCCATTCCCATTGAAACTTTTCAAATCCCTCTCAAAATTGTTGAAATTCTCTTGAAGCTTTTAAAATTCTCTCTAGAATTTTCAAAATCCATGTCCACATGTTTACAATTTCATGTCAAAAAAGGCTAAAATTCCAGTTGAAATTTTTTCAAAGTCCCTTAAAAATTTTCCAATTTTTGTCCCAATTCTTCCCATTCCCATTGAAACTTTTCAAATCCCTCTCCAAATTGTTGAAATTCTCTTGAAGCTTTTAAAATTCTCTCTAGAAATTTCCATATCCATGTCCACATGTTTACAATTTCACGTAAAAAAATGCTAAAATTCCAGTTGAAATTTTTTCAAAGTCCCTTCAAAATTTTCCAATTTTTGTCCCAATTCTTCCCATTCCCATTGAAACTTTTCAAATCCCTCTCAAAATTGTTGAAATTCTGTTGAAGCTTTTAAAATTCTCTCTAGAATTTTCAAAATCCATGGCCACATGTTTACAATTTCACGTCAAAAAATGGCTAAAATTCCAGTTGAAATTTTTTCAAAGTCCCTTAAAAATTTTCCAATTTTTGTCCCAATTCTTCCCATTCCCATTGAAACTTTTCAAATCCCTCTCAAAATTGTTGAAATTCTCTTGAAGCTTTTAAAATTCTCTCTAGAATTTTCAAAATCCATGTCCACATGTTTACAATTTCATGTCAAAAAATGGCTAAAATTCCAGTTGAAATTTTTTCAAAGTCCCTTAAAAATTTTCCAATTTTTGTCCCAATTCTTCCCATTCCCATTGAAACTTTTCAAATCCCTCTCAAAATTGTTGAAATTCTCTTGAAGCTTTTAAAATTCTCTCTAGAATTTTCCATATCCATGTCCACATGTTTACAATTTCACGTCAAAAAATGGCTAAAATTCCAGTTGAAATTTTTTCAAAGTCCCTTAAAAATTTTCCAATTTTTGTCCCAATTCTTCCCATTCCCATTGAAACTTTTCAAATCCCTCTCAAAATTGTTGAAATTCTGTTGAAGCTTTTAAAATTCTCTCTAGAATTTTCAAAATCCATGTCCACATGTTTACAATTTCACGTCAAAAAATGGCTAAAATTCCAGTTGAAATTTTTTCAAAGTCCCTGAAAAATTTTCCAATTTTTGTCCCAATTCTTCCCATTCCCATTGAAACTTTTCAAATCCCTCTCAAAATTGTTGAAATTCTCTTGAAGCTTTTAAAATTCTCTCTAGAATTTTCAAAATCCATGTCCACATGTTTACAATTTCATGCAAAAAAATGGCTAAAATTCCAGTTGAAATTTTTTCAAAGTCCCTGAAAAATTTTCCAATTTTTGTCCCAATTCTTCCCATTCCCATTGAAACTTTTCAAATCCCTCTCAAAATTGTTGAAATTCTGTTGAAGCTTTTAAAATTCTCTCTAGAAATTTCCATATCCATGTCCACATGTTTACAATTTCACGTAAAAAAAATGCTAAAATTCCAGTTGAAATTTTTTCAAAGTCCCTTAAAAATTTTCCAATTTTTGTCCCAATTCTTCCCATTCCCATTGAAACTTTTCAAATCCCTCTCAAAATTGTTGAAATTCTGTTGAAGCTTTTAAAATTCTCTCTAGAATTTTCAAAATCCATGTCCACATGTTCAAAATTTCACGTCAAAAAATGGCTAAAATTCCAGTTGAAATTTTTTCAAAGTCCCTTAAAAATTTTCCAATTTTTGTCCCAATTCTTCCCATTCCCATTGAAACTTTTCAAATCCCTCTCAAAATTGTTGAAATTCTCTTGAAGCTTTTAAAATTCTCTCTAGAATTTTCAAAATCCATGTCCACATGTTTACAATTTCATGTCAAAAAATGGCTAAAATTCCAGTTGAAATTTTTTCAAAGTCCCTTAAAAATTTTCCAATTTTTGTCCCAATTCTTCCCATTCCCATTGAAACTTTTCAAATCCCTCTCCAAATTGTTGAAATTCTCTTGAAGCTTTTAAAATTCTCTCTAGAAATTTCCATATCCATGTCCACATGTTTACAATTTCACGTAAAAAAATGCTAAAATTCCAGTTGAAATTTTTTCAAAGTCCCTTAAAAATTTTCCAATTTTTGTCCCAATTCTTCCCATTCCCATTGAAACTTTTCAAATCCCTCTCAAAATTGTTGAAATTCTGTTGACGCTTTTAAAATTCTCTCTAGAATTTTCAAAATCCATGTCCACATATTCACAATTTCACGTCAAAAAATGGCTAAAATTCCAGTTGAAATTTTTTCAAAGTCCCTTAAAAATTTTCCAATTTTTGTCCCAATTCTTCCCATTCCCATTGAAACTTTTCAAATCCCTCTCAAAATTGTTGAAATTCTCTTGAAGCTTTTAAAATTCTCTCTAGAATTTTCAAAATCCATGTCCACATGTTTACAATTTCATGTCAAAAAATGGCTAAAATTCCAGTTGAAATTTTTTCAAAGTCCCTTAAAAATTTTCCAATTTTTGTCCCAATTCTTCCCATTCCCATTGAAACTTTTCAAATCCCTCTCAAAATTGTTGAAATTCTCTTGAAGCTTTTAAAATTCTCTCTAGAATTTTCCATATCCATGTCCACATGTTTACAATTTCACGTCAAAAAATGGCTAAAATTCCAGTTGAAATTTTTTCAAAGTCCCTTAAAAATTTTCCAATTTTTGTCCCAATTCTTCCCATTCCCATTGAAACTTTTCAAATCCCTCTCAAAATTGTTGAAATTCTGTTGAAGCTTTTAAAATTCTCTCTAGAATTTTCAAAATCCATGTCCACATGTTTACAATTTCACGTCAAAAAATGGCTAAAATTCCAGTTGAAATTTTTTCAAAGTCCCTGAAAAATTTTCCAATTTTTGTCCCAATTCTTCCCATTCCCATTGAAACTTTTCAAATCCCTCTCAAAATTGTTGAAATTCTCTTGAAGCTTTTAAAATTCTCTCTAGAATTTTCAAAATCCATGTCCACATGTTTACAATTTCATGCAAAAAAATGGCTAAAATTCCAGTTGAAATTTTTTCAAAGTCCCTTAAAAATTTTCCAATTTTTGTCCCAATTCTTCCCATTCCCATTGAAACTTTTCAAATCCCTCTCAAAATTGTTGAAATTCTGTTGAAGCTTTTAAAATTCTCTCTAGAAATTTCCATATCCATGTCCACATGTTTACAATTTCATGTAAAAAAAATGCTAAAATTCCAGTTGAAATTTTTTCAAAGTCCCTTAAAAATTTTCCAATTTTTGTCCCAATTCTTCCCATTCCCATTGAAACTTTTCAAATCCCTCTCAAAATTGTTGAAATTCTCTTGAAGCTTTTAAAATTCTCTCTAGAAATTTCCATATCCATGTCCACATGTTTACAATTTCACGTAAAAAAAATGCTAAAATTCCAGTTGAAATTTTTTCAAAGTCCCTTAAAAATTTTCCAATTTTTGTCCCAATTCTTCCCATTCCCATTGAAACTTTTCAAATCCCTCTCAAAATTGTTGAAATTCTGTTGAAGCTTTTAAAATTCTCTCTAGAATTTTCAAAATCCATGTCCACATGTTCACAATTTCACGTCAAAAAATGGCTAAAATTCCAGTTGAAATTTTTTCAAAGTCCCTGAAAAATTTTCCAATTTTTGTCCCAATTCTTCCCATTCCCATTGAAACTTTTCAAATCCCTCTCAAAATTGTTGAAATTCTCTTGAAGCTTTTAAAATTCTCTCTAGAATTTTCAAAATCCATGGCCACATGTTTACAATTTCACGTCAAAAAATTGCTAAAATTCCAGTTGAAATTTTTTCAAAGTCCCTGAAAAATTTTCCAATTTTTGTCCCAATTCTTCCCATTCCCATTGAAACTTTTCAAATCCCTCTCAAAAGTGTTGAAATTCTGTTGAAGCATTTAAAATTCTCTCTAGAATTTTCAAAATCCATGTCCACATGTTTACAATTTCACGTCAAAAAATGGCTAAAATTCCAGTTGAAATTTTTTCAAAGTCCCTTAAAAATGTTCCAATTTTTGTCCCAATTCTTCCCATTCCCATTGAAACTTTTCAAATCCCTCTCAAAATTGTTGAAATTCTCTTGAAGCTTTAAAAATTCTCTCTAGAATTTTCAAAATCCATGTCCACATGTTCACAATTTCACGTCAAAAAATGGCTAAAATTCCAGTTGAAATTTTTTCAAAGTCCCTGAAAAATTTTCCAATTTTTGTCCCAATTCTTCCCATTCCCATTGAAACTTTTCAAATCCCTCTCAAAATTGTTGAAATTCTCTTGAAGCTTTTAAAATTCTCTCTAGAATTTTCAAAATCCATGGCCACATGTTTACAATTTCACGTCAAAAAATTGCTAAAATTCCAGTTGAAATTTTTTCAAAGTCCCTGAAAAATTTTCCAATTTTTGTCCCAATTCTTCCCATTCCCATTGAAACTTTTCAAATCCCTCTCAAAAGTGTTGAAATTCTGTTGAAGCATTTAAAATTCTCTCTAGAATTTTCAAAATCCATGTCCACATGTTTACAATTTCACGTCAAAAAATGGCTAAAATTCCAGCTGAAATTTTTTCAAAGTCCCTGAAAAATTTTCCAATTTTTGTCCCAATTCTTCCCATTCCCATTGAAACTTTTCAAATCCCTCTCAAAATTGTTGAAATTCTCTTGAAGCTTTTAAAATTCTCTCTAGAATTTTCAAAATCCATGGCCACATGTTTACAATTTCACGTCAAAAAATTGCTAAAATTCCAGTTGAAATTTTTTCAAAGTCCCTTAAAAATTTTCCAATTTTTGTCCCAATTCTTCCCATTCCCATTGAAACTTTTCAAATCCCTCTCAAAAGTGTTGAAATTCTGTTGAAGCATTTAAAATTCTCTCTAGAATTTTCAAAATCCATGGCCACATGTTTACAATTTCACGTCAAAAAATGGCTAAAATTCCAGTTGAAATTTTTTCAAAGTCCCTTAAAAATGTTCCAATTTTTGTCCCAATTCTTCCCATTCCCATTGAAACTTTTCAAATCCCTCTCAAAATTGTTGAAATTCTCTTGAAGCTTTAAAAATTCTCTCTAGAATTTTCAAAATCCATGGCCACATGTTTACAATTTCACATTAAAGAATTGCTAAAATTCCAGTTGAAATTTTTTCAAAGTCCCTTAAAAATTTTCCAATTTTTGTCCCAATTCTTCCCATTCCCATTGAAACTTTTCAAATCCCTCTCAAAATTGTTGAAATTCTGTTGAAGCTTTTAAAATTCTCTCTAGAAATTTCCATATCCATGTCCACATGTTTACAATTTCACGTAAAAAAAATGCTAAAATTCCAGTTGAAATTTTTTCAAAGTCCCTTAAAAATTTTCCAATTTTTGTCCCAATTCTTCCCATTCCCATTGAAACTTTTCAAATCCCTCTCAAAATTGTTGAAATTCTGTTGAAGCTTTTAAAATTCTCTCTAGAATTTTCAAAATCCATGTCCACATGTTCAAAATTTCACGTCAAAAAATGGCTAAAATTCCAGTTGAAATTTTTTCAAAGTCCCTTAAAAATTTTCCAATTTTTGTCCCAATTCTTCCCATTCCCATTGAAACTTTTCAAATCCCTCTCAAAATTGTTGAAATTCTCTTGAAGCTTTTAAAATTCTCTCTAGAATTTTCAAAATCCATGTCCACATGTTTACAATTTCATGTCAAAAAATGGCTAAAATTCCAGTTGAAATTTTTTCAAAGTCCCTTAAAAATTTTCCAATTTTTGTCCCAATTCTTCCCATTCCCATTGAAACTTTTCAAATCCCTCTCCAAATTGTTGAAATTCTCTTGAAGCTTTTAAAATTCTCTCTAGAAATTTCCATATCCATGTCCACATGTTTACAATTTCACGTAAAAAAATGCTAAAATTCCAGTTGAAATTTTTTCAAAGTCCCTTAAAAATTTTCCAATTTTTGTCCCAATTCTTCCCATTCCCATTGAAACTTTTCAAATCCCTCTCAAAATTGTTGAAATTCTGTTGACGCTTTTAAAATTCTCTCTAGAATTTTCAAAATCCATGTCCACATATTCACAATTTCACGTCAAAAAATGGCTAAAATTCCAGTTGAAATTTTTTCAAAGTCCCTTAAAAATTTTCCAATTTTTGTCCCAATTCTTCCCATTCCCATTGAAACTTTTCAAATCCCTCTCAACATTGTTGAAATTCTCTTGAAGCTTTTAAAATTCTCTCTAGAATTTTCAAAATCCATGTCCACATGTTTACAATTTCATGTCAAAAAATGGCTAAAATTCCAGTTGAAATTTTTTCAAAGTCCCTTAAAAATTTTCCAATTTTTGTCCCAATTCTTCCCATTCCCATTGAAACTTTTCAAATCCCTCTCAAAATTGTTGAAATTCTCTTGAAGCTTTTAAAATTCTCTCTAGAATTTTCCATATCCATGTCCACATGTTTACAATTTCACGTCAAAAAATGGCTAAAATTCCAGTTGAAATTTTTTCAAAGTCCCTTAAAAATTTTCCAATATTTGTCCCAATTCTTCCCATTCCCATTGAAACTTTTCAAATCCCTCTCAAAATTGTTGAAATTCTGTTGAAGCTTTTAAAATTCTCTCTAGAATTTTCAAAATCCATGTCCACATGTTTACAATTTCACGTCAAAAAATGGCTAAAATTCCAGTTGAAATTTTTTCAAAGTCCCTGAAAAATTTTCCAATTTTTGTCCCAATTCTTCCCATTCCCATTGAAACTTTTCAAATCCCTCTCAAAATTGTTGAAATTCTCTTGAAGCTTTTAAAATTCTCTCTAGAATTTTCAAAATCCATGTCCACATGTTTACAATTTCATGCAAAAAAATGGCTAAAATTCCAGTTGAAATTTTTTCAAAGTCCCTTAAAAATTTTCCAATTTTTGTCCCAATTCTTCCCATTCCCATTGAAACTTTTCAAATCCCTCTCAAAATTGTTGAAATTCTGTTGAAGCTTTTAAAATTCTCTCTAGAAATTTCCATATCCATGTCCACATGTTTACAATTTCACGTAAAAAAAATGCTAAAATTCCAGTTGAAATTTTTTCAAAGTCCCTTAAAAATTTTCCAATTTTTGTCCCAATTCTTCCCATTCCCATTGAAACTTTTCAAATCCCTCTCAAAATTGTTGAAATTCTCTTGAAGCTTTTAAAATTCTCTCTAGAAATTTCCATATCCATGTCCACATGTTTACAATTTCACGTAAAAAAAATGCTAAAATTCCAGTTGAAATTTTTTCAAAGTCCCTTAAAAATTTTCCAATTTTTGTCCCAATTCTTCCCATTCCCATTGAAACTTTTCAAATCCCTCTCAAAATTGTTGAAATTCTCTTGAAGCTTTTAAAATTCTCTCTAGAATTTTCAAAATCCATGTCCACATGTTCACAATTTCACGTCAAAAAATGGCTAAAATTCCAGTTGAAATTTTTTCAAAGTCCCTGAAAAATTTTCCAATTTTTGTCCCAATTCTTCCCATTCCCATTGAAACTTTTCAAATCCCTCTCAAAATTGTTGAAATTCTCTTGAAGCTTTTAAAATTCTCTCTAGAATTTTCAAAATCCATGGCCACATGTTTACAATTTCACGTCAAAAAATTGCTAAAATTCCAGTTGAAATTTTTTCAAAGTCCCTGAAAAATTTTCCAATTTTTGTCCCAATTCTTCCCATTCCCATTGAAACTTTTCAAATCCCTCTCAAAAGTGTTGAAATTCTGTTGAAGCATTTAAAATTCTCTCTAGAATTTTCAAAATCCATGTCCACATGTTTACAATTTCACGTCAAAAAATGGCTAAAATTCCAGTTGAAATTTTTTCAAAGTCCCTTAAAAATGTTCCAATTTTTGTCCCAATTCTTCCCATTCCCATTGAAACTTTTCAAATCCCTCTCAAAATTGTTGAAATTCTCTTGAAGCTTTAAAAATTCTCTCTAGAATTTTCAAAATCCATGTCCACATGTTCACAATTTCACGTCAAAAAATGGCTAAAATTCCAGTTGAAATTTTTTCAAAGTCCCTGAAAAATTTTCCAATTTTTGTCCCAATTCTTCCCATTCCCATTGAAACTTTTCAAATCCCTCTCAAAATTGTTGAAATTCTCTTGAAGCTTTTAAAATTCTCTCTAGAATTTTCAAAATCCATGGCCACATGTTTACAATTTCATGTCAAAAAATTGCTAAAATTCCAGTTGAAATTTTTTCAAAGTCCCTGAAAAATTTTCCAATTTTTGTCCCAATTCTTCCCATTCCCATTGAAACTTTTCAAATCCCTCTCAAAAGTGTTGAAATTCTGTTGAAGCATTTAAAATTCTCTCTAGAATTTTCAAAATCCATGTCCACATGTTTACAATTTCACGTCAAAAAATGGCTAAAATTCCAGTTGAAATTTTTTCAAAGTCCCTTAAAAATGTTCCAATTTTTTTCCCAATTCTTCCCATTCCCATTGAAACTTTTCAAATCCCTCTCAAAATTGTTGAAATTCTCTTGAAGCTTTAAAAATTCTCTCTAGAATTTTCAAAATCCATGGCCACATGTTTACAATTTCACATTAAAGAATTGCTAAAATTCCAGTTGAAATTTTTTCAAAGTCCCTTAAAAATTTTCCAATTTTTGTCCCAATTCTTCCCATTCCCATTGAAACTTTTCAAATCCCTCTCAAAATTGTTGAAATTCTGTTGAAGCTTTTAAAATTCTCTCTAGAAATTTCCATATCCATGTCCACATGTTTACAATTTCACATAAAAAAAATGCTAAAATTCCAGTTGAAATTTTTTCAAAGTCCCTTAAAAATTTTCCAATTTTTGTCCCAATTCTTCCCATTCCCATTGAAACTTTTCAAATCCCTCTCAAAATTGTTGAAATTCTGTTGAAGCTTTTAAAATTCTCTCTAGAAATTTCCATATCCATGTCCACATGTTTACAATTTCACGTAAAAAAATGCTAAAATTCCAGTTGAAATTTTTTCAAAGTCCCTTAAAAATTTTCCAATTTTTGTCCCAATTCTTCCCATTCCCATTGAAACTTTTCAAATCCCTCTCAAAATTGTTGAAATTCTGTTGACGCTTTTAAAATTCTCTCTAGAATTTTCAAAATCCATGTCCACATGTTTACAATTTCACGTAAAAAAATGGCTAAAATTCCAGTTGAAATTTTTTCAAAGTCCCTTAAAAATTTTCCAATTTTTGTCCCAATTCTTCCCATTCCCATTGAAACTTTTCAAATCCCTCTCAAAATTGTTGAAATTCTCTTGAAGCTTTTAAAATTCTCTCTAGAATTTTCAAAATCCATGTCCACATGTTTACAATTTCACGTCAAAAAATGGCTAAAATTCCAGTTGAAATTTTTTCAAAGTCCCTGAAAAATTTTCCAATTTTTGTCCCAATTCTTCCCATTCCCATTGAAACTTTTCAAATCCCTCTCAAAATTGTTGAAATTCTGTTGAAGCTTTTAAAATTCTCTCTAGAATTTTCAAAATCCATGGCCACATGTTTACAATTTCACGTCAAAAAATGGCTAAAATTCCAGTTGAAATTTTTTCAAAGTCCCTTAAAAATTTTCCAATTTTTGTCCCAATTCTTCCCATTCCCATTGAAACTTTTCAAATCCCTCTCAAAATTGTTGAAATTCTCTTGAAGCTTTTAAAATTCTCTCTAGAATTTTCAAAATCCATGTCCACATGTTTACAATTTCACGTCAAAAAATGGCTAAAATTCCAGTTGAAATTTTTTCAAAGTCCCTTAAAAATTTTCCAATTTTTGTCCCAATTCTTCCCATTCCCATTGAAACTTTTCAAATCCCTCTCAAAATTGTTGAAATTCTCTTGAAGCTTTTAAAATTCTCTCTAGAATTTTCAAAATCCATGTCCACATGATTACAATTTCACGTCAAAAAATGGCTAAAATTCCAGTTGAAATTTTTTCAAAGTCCCTTAAAAATTTTCCAATTTTTGTCCCAATTCTTCCCATTCCCATTGAAACTTTTCAAATCCCTCTCAAAATTGTTGAAATTCTGTTGAAGCTTTTAAAATTCTCTCTAGAAATTTCCATATCCATGTCCACATGTTTACAATTTCACGTAAAAAAAATGCTAAAATTCCAGTTGAAATTTTTTCAAAGTCCCTTAAAAATTTTCCAATTTTTGTCCCAATTCTTCCCATTCCCATTGAAACTTTTCAAATCCCTCTCAAAATTGTTGAAATTCTCTTGAAGCTTTTAAAATTCTCTCTAGAATTTTCAAAATCCATGTCCACATGTTCACAATTTCACGTCAAAAAATGGCTAAAATTCCAGTTGAAATTTTTTCAAAGTCCCTGAAAAATTTTCCAATTTTTGTCCCAATTCTTCCCATTCCCATTGAAACTTTTCAAATCCCTCTCAAAATTGTTGAAATTCTGTTGAAGCTTTTAAAATTCTCTCTAGAATTTTCAAAATCCATGGCCACATGTTCACAATTTCACGTCAAAAAATTGCTAAAATTCCAGTTGAAATTTTTTCAAAGTCCCTGAAAAATTTTCCAATTTTTGTCCCAATTCTTCCCATTCCCATTGAAACTTTTCAAATCCCTCTCAAAATTGTTGAAATTCTGTTGAAGCTTTTAAAATTCTCTCTAGAAATTTCCATATCCATGTCCACATGTTTACAATTTCACATAAAAAAAATGCTAAAATTCCAGTTGAAATTTTTTCAAAGTCCCTTAAAAATTTTCCCATTTTTGTCCCAATTCTTCCCATTCCCATTGAAACTTTTCAAATCCCTCTCAAAATTGTTGAAATTCTGTTGAAGCTTTTAAAATTCTCTCTAGAATTTTCAAAATCCATGTCCACATGTTCACAATTTCACGTCAAAAAATGGCTAAAATTCCAGTTGAAATTTTTTCAAAGTCCCTTAAAAATGTTCCAATTTTTGTCCCAATTCTTCCCATTCCCATTGAAACTTTTCAAATCCCTCTCAAAATTGTTGAAATTCTCTTGAAGCTTTAAAAATTCTCTCTAGAATTTTCAAAATCCATGTCCACATGTTTACAATTTCACGTAAAAAAATGGCTAAAATTCCAGTTGAAATTTTTTCAAAGTCCCTTAAAAATGTTCCAATTTTTGTCCCAATTCTTCCCATTCCCATTGAAACTTTTCAAATCCCTCTCAAAATTGTTGAAATTCTGTTGAAGCTTTTAAAATTCTCTCTAGAAATTTCCATATCCATGTCCACATGTTTACAATTTCACGTAAAAAAAATGCTAAAATTCCAGTTGAAATTTTTTCAAAGTCCCTTAAAAATTTTCCAATTTTTGTCCCAATTCTTCCCATTCCCATTGAAACTTTTCAAATCCCTCTCAAAATTGTTGAAATTCTGTTGAAGCTTTTAAAATTCTCTCTAGAATTTTCAAAATCCATGTCCACATGTTCAAAATTTCACGTCAAAAAATGGCTAAAATTCCAGTTGAAATTTTTTCAAAGTCCCTTAAAAATTTTCCAATTTTTGTCCCAATTCTTCCCATTCCCATTGAAACTTTTCAAATCCCTCTCAAAATTGTTGAAATTCTCTTGAAGCTTTTAAAATTCTCTCTAGAATTTTCAAAATCCATGTCCACATGTTTACAATTTCACGTAAAAAAATGCTAAAATTCCAGTTGAAATTTTTTCAAAGTCCCTTAAAAATTTTCCAATTTTTGTCCCAATTCTTCCCATTCCCATTGAAACTTTTCAAATCCCTCTCAAAATTGTTGAAATTCTGTTGAAGCTTTTAAAATTCTCTCTAGAATTTTCAAAATCCATGTCCACATGTTTACAATTTCACGTCAAAAAATGGCTAAAATTCCAGTTGAAATTTTTTCAAAGTCCCTTAAAAATTTTCCCATTTTTGTCCCAATTCTTCCCATTCCCATTGAAACTTTTCAAATCCCTCTCAAAATTGTTGAAATTCTGTTGAAGCTTTTAAAATTCTCTCTAGAATTTTCAAAATCCATGTCCACATGTTTACAATTTCACGTCAAAAAATGGCTAAAATTCCAGTTGAAATTTTTTCAAAGTCACTGAAAAATTTTCCAATTTTTGTCCCAATTCTTCCCATTCCCATTGAAACTTTACAAATCCCTCTCAAAATTGTTGAAATTCTGTTGAAGCTTTTAAAATTCTCTCTAGAATTTTCAAAATCCATGTCCACATGTTTACAATTTCACGTCAAAAAATGGCTAAAATTCCAGTTGAAATTTTTTCAAAGTCCCTTAAAAATTTTCCAATTTTTGTCCCAATTCTTCCCATTCCCATTGAAACTTTTCAAATCCCTCTCAAAATTGTTGAAATTCTCTTGAAGCTTTTAAAATTCTCTCTAGAATTTTCAAAATCCATGTCCACATGTTTACAATTTCATGTCAAAAAATGGCTAAAATTCCAGTTGAAATTTTTTCAAAGTCCCTTAAAAATTTTCCAATTTTTGTCCCAATTCTTCCCATTCCCATTGAAACTTTTCAAATCCCTCTCAAAATTGTTGAAATTCTGTTGAAGCTTTTAAAATTCTCTCTAGAAATTTCCATATCCATGTCCACATGTTTACAATTTCACGTAAAAAAAATGCTAAAATTCCAGTTGAAATTTTTTCAAAGTCCCTTAAAAATTTTCCAATTTTTGTCCCAATTCTTCCCATTCCCATTGAAACTTTTCAAATCCCTCTCAAAATTGTTGAAATTCTCTTGAAGCTTTTAAAATTCTCTCTAGAATTTTCAAAATCCATGTCCACATGTTCACAATTTCACGTCAAAAAATGGCTAAAATTCCAGTTGAAATTTTTTCAAAGTCCCTGAAAAATTTTCCAATTTTTGTCCCAATTCTTCCCATTCCCATTGAAACTTTTCAAATCCCTCTCAAAATTGTTGAAATTCTCTTGAAGCTTTTAAAATTCTCTCTAGAATTTTCAAAATCCATGGCCACATGTTTACAATTTCACGTCAAAAAATTGCTAAAATTCCAGTTGAAATTTTTTCAAAGTCCCTGAAAAATTTTCCAATTTTTGTCCCAATTCTTCCCATTCCCATTGAAACTTTTCAAATCCCTCTCAAAATTGTTGAAATTCTGTTGAAGCTTTTAAAATTCTCTCTAGAAATTTCCATATCCATGTCCACATGTTTACAATTTCACATAAAAAAAATGCTAAAATTCCAGTTGAAATTTTTTCAAAGTCCCTTAAAAATTTTCCCATTTTTGTCCCAATTCTTCCCATTCCCATTGAAACTTTTCAAATCCCTCTCAAAATTGTTGAAATTCTGTTGAAGCTTTTAAAATTCTCTCTAGAATTTTCAAAATCCATGTCCACATGTTCACAATTTCACGTCAAAAAATGGCTAAAATTCCAGTTGAAATTTTTTCAAAGTCCCTTAAAAATTTTCCAATTTTTGTCCCAATTCTTCCCATTCCCATTGAAACTTTTCAAATCCCTCTCAAAATTGTTGAAATTCTCTTGAAGCTTTTAAAATTCTCTCTAGAATTTTCAAAATCCATGTCCACATGTTTACAATTTCACGTAAAAAAATGGCTAAAATTCCAGTTGAAATTTTTTCAAAGTCCCTTAAAAATTTTCCAATTTTTGTCCCAATTCTTCCCATTCCCATTGAAACTTTTCAAATCCCTCTCAAAATTGTTGAAATTCTGTTGAAGCTTTTAAAATTCTCTCTAGAAATTTCCATATCCATGTCCACATGTTTACAATTTCACGTAAAAAAATGCTAAAATTCCAGTTGAAATTTTTTCAAAGTCCCTTAAAAATTTTCCAATTTTTGTCCCAATTCTTCCCATTCCCATTGAAACTTTTCAAATCCCTCTCAAAATTGTTGAAATTCTGTTGACGCTTTTAAAATTCTCTCTAGAATTTTCAAAATCCATGTCCACATATTCACAATTTCACGTCAAAAAATGGCTAAAATTCCAGTTGAAATTTTTTCAAAGTCCCTTAAAAATTTTCCAATTTTTGTCCCAATTCTTCCCATTCCCATTGAAACTTTTCAAATCCTTCTCAAAATTGTTGAAATTCTCTTGAAGCTTTTAAAATTCTCTCTAGAATTTTCAAAATCCATGTCCACATGTTTACAATTTCACGTCAAAAAATGGCTAAAATTCCAGTCGAAATTTTTTCAAAGTCCCTTAAAAATTTTCCAATTTTTGTCCCAATTCTTCCCATTCCCATTGAAACTTTTCAAATCCCTCTCAAAATTGTTGAAATTCTCTTGAAGCTTTAAAAATTCTCTCTAGAATTTTCAAAATCCATGTCCACATGTTTACAATTTCACGTCAAAAAATGGCTAAAATTCCAGTTGAAATTTTTTCAAAGTCCCTTAAAAATTTTCCCATTTTTGTCCCAATTCTTCCCATTCCCATTGAAACTTTTCAAATCCCTCTCAAAATTGTTGAAATTCTGTTGAAGCTTTTAAAATTCTCTCTAGAATTTTCATATCCATGTCCACATGTTTACAATTTCACGTCAAAAAATGGCTAAAATTCCAGTTGAAATTTTTTCAAAGTCCCTTAAAAATTTTCCAATTTTTGTCCCAATTCTTCCCATTCCCATTGAAACTTTTCAAATCCCTCTCAAAATGGTTGAAATTCTGTTGAAGCTTTTAAAATTCTCTCTAGAATTTTCAAAATCCATGTCCACATGTTCACAATTTCACGTCAAAAAATGGCTAAAATTCCAGTTGAAATTTTTTCAAAGTCCCTGAAAAATTTTCCAATTTTTGTCCCAATTCTTCCCATTCCCATTGAAACTTTTCAAATCCCTCTCAAAATTGTTGAAATTCTCTTGAAGCTTTTAAAATTCTCTCTAGAATTTTCAAAATCCATGTCCACATGTTTACAATTTCATGTCAAAAAATGGCTAAAATTCCAGTTGAAATTTTTTCAAAGTCCCTGAAAAATTTTCCAATTTTTGTCCCAATTCTTCCCATTCCCATTGAAACTTTTCAAATCCCTCTCAAAATTGTTGAAATTCTGTTGAAGCTTTTAAAATTCTCTCTAGAAATTTCCATATCCATGTCCACATGTTTATAATTTCACGTAAAAAAATGCTAAAATTCCAGTTGAAATTTTTTCAAAGTCCCTTAAAAATTTTCCAATTTTTGTCCCAATTCTTCCCATTCCCATTGAAACTTTTCAAATCCCTCTCAAAATTGTTGAAATTCTGTTGAAGCTTTAAAAATTCTCTCTAGAATTTTCAAAATCCATGGCCACATATTCACAATTTCACGTCAAAAAATGGCTAAAATTCCAGTTGAAATTTTTTCAAAGTCCCTTAAAAATTTTCCAATTTTTGTCCCAATTCTTCCCATTCCCATTGAAACTTTTCAAATCCCTCTCAAAATTGTTGAAATTCTCTTGAAGCTTTTAAAATTCTCTCTAGAATTTTCAAAATCCATGGCCACATGTTTACAATTTCACGTCAAAAAATTGCTAAAATTCCAGTTGAAATTTTTTCAAAGTCCCTTAAAAATTTTCCAATTTTTGTCCCAATTCTTCCCATTCCCATTGAAACTTTTCAAATCCCTCTCAAAATTGTTGAAATTCTGTTGAAGCTTTTAAAATTCTCTCTAGAATTTTCAAAATCCATGTCCACATGTTTACAATTTCACGTAAAAAAATGGCTATAATTCCAGTTGAAATTTTTTCAAAGTCCCTTCAAAATTTTCCCATTTTTGTCCCAATTCTTCCCATTCCCATTGAAACTTTTCAAATCCCTCTCAAAATTGTTGAAATTCTGTTGAAGCTTTAAAAATTCTCTCTAGAATTTTCAAAATCCATGGCCACATGTTTACCATTTCACGTCAAAAAATGGCTAAAATTCCAGTTGAAATTTTTTCAAAGTCCCTTAAAAATTTTCCAATTTTTGTCCCAATTCTTCCCATTCCCATTGAAACTTTACAAATCCCTCTCAAAATTGTTGAAATTCTCTTGAAGCTTTTAAAATTCTCTCTAGAATTTTCAAAATCCATGTCCACATGTTTACAATTTCACGTCAAAAAATGGCTAAAATTCCAGTTGAAATTTTTTCAAAGTCCCTTAACAATTTTCCAATTTTTGTCCCAATTCTTCCCATTCCCATTGAAACTTTTCAAATCCCTCTCAAAAGTGTTGAAATTCTCTTGAAGCTTTTAAAATTCTCTCTAGAATTTTCAAAATCTATGTCCACATGTTTACAATTTCACGTCAAAAAATGGCTAAAATTCCAGTCGAAATTTTTTCAAAGTCCCTGAATAATTTTCCAATTTTTGTCCCAATTCTTCCCATTCCCATTGAAACTTTTCAAATCCCTCTCAAAATTGTTGAAATTCTCTTGAAGCTTTTAAAATTCTCTCTAGAATTTTCAAAATCCATGGCCACATGTTTACAATTTCACGTCAAAAAATGGCTAAAATTCCAGTTGAAATTTTTTCAAAGTCCCTTAAAAATTTTCCCATTTTTGTCCCAATTCTTCCCATTCCCATTGAAACTTTTCAAATCCCTCTCAAAATTGTTGAAATTCTCTTGAAGCTTTTAAAATTCTCTCTAGAATTTTCAAAATCCATGTCCACATGTTTACAATTTCACGTAAAAAAATGGCTAAAATTCCAGTTGAAATTTTTTCAAAGTCCCTTCAAAATTTTCCCATTTTTGTCCCAATTCTTCCCATTCCCATTGAAACTTTTCAAATCCCTCTCAAAATTGTTGAAATTCTGTTGAAGCTTTAAAAATTCTCTCTAGAATTTTCAAAATCCATGGCCACATGTTTACCATTTCACGTCAAAAAATGGCTAAAATTCCAGTTGAAATTTTTTCAAAGTCCCTTAAAAATTTTCCAATTTTTGTCCCAATTCTTCCCATTCCCATTGAAACTTTACAAATCCCTCTCAAAATTGTTGAAATTCTCTTGAAGCTTTTAAAATTCTCTCTAGAATTTTCAAAATCCATGTCCACATGTTTACAATTTCACGTCAAAAAATGGCTAAAATTCCAGTTGAAATTTTTTCAAAGTCCCTTAACAATTTTCCAATTTTTGTCCCAATTCTTCCCATTCCCATTGAAACTTTTCAAATCCCTCTCAAAAGTGTTGAAATTCTCTTGAAGCTTTTAAAATTCTCTCTAGAATTTTCAAAATCTATGTCCACATGTTTACAATTTCACGTCAAAAAATGGCTAAAATTCCAGTCGAAATTTTTTCAAAGTCCCTGAATAATTTTCCAATTTTTGTCCCAATTCTTCCCATTCCCATTGAAACTTTTCAAATCCCTCTCAAAATTGTTGAAATTCTCTTGAAGCTTTTAAAATTCTCTCTAGAATTTTCAAAATCCATGGCCACATGTTTACAATTTCACATAAAAAAATTGCTAAAATTCCAGTTGAAATTTTTTCAAAGTCCCTTAAAAATTTTCCAATTTTTGTCCCAATTCTTCCCATTCCCATTGAAACTTTTCAAATCCCTCTCAAAATTGTTGAAATTCTGTTGAAGCTTTTAAAATTCTCTCTAGAATTTTCAAAATCCATGTCCACATGTTTACAATTTCACGTAAAAAAATGGCTATAATTCCAGTTGAAATTTTTTCAAAGTCCCTTCAAAATTTTCCCATTTTTGTCCCAATTCTTCCCATTCCCATTGAAACTTTTCAAATCCCTCTCAAAATTGTTGAAATTCTGTTGAAGCTTTAAAAATTCTCTCTAGAATTTTCAAAATCCATGGCCACATGTTTACCATTTCACGTCAAAAAATGGCTAAAATTCCAGTTGAAATTTTTTCAAAGTCCCTTAAAAATTTTCCAATTTTTGTCCCAATTCTTCCCATTCCCATTGAAACTTTACAAATCCCTCTCAAAATTGTTGAAATTCTCTTGAAGCTTTTAAAATTCTCTCTAGAATTTTCAAAATCCATGTCCACATGTTTACAATTTCACGTCAAAAAATGGCTAAAATTCCAGTTGAAATTTTTTCAAAGTCCCTTAACAATTTTCCAATTTTTGTCCCAATTCTTCCCATTCCCATTGAAACTTTTCAAATCCCTCTCAAAAGTGTTGAAATTCTCTTGAAGCTTTTAAAATTCTCTCTAGAATTTTCAAAATCTATGTCCACATGTTTACAATTTCACGTCAAAAAATGGCTAAAATTCCAGTCGAAATTTTTTCAAAGTCCCTGAATAATTTTCCAATTTTTGTCCCAATTCTTCCCATTCCCATTGAAACTTTTCAAATCCCTCTCAAAATTGTTGAAATTCTCTTGAAGCTTTTAAAATTCTCTCTAGAATTTTCAAAATCCATGGCCACATGTTTACAATTTCACGTCAAAAAATGGCTAAAATTCCAGTTGAAATTTTTTCAAAGTCCCTTAAAAATTTTCCCATTTTTGTCCCAATTCTTCCCATTCCCATTGAAACTTTTCAAATCCCTCTCAAAATTGTTGAAATTCTCTTGAAGCTTTTAAAATTCTCTCTAGAATTTTCAAAATCCATGTCCACATGTTTACAATTTCACGTAAAAAAATGGCTAAAATTCCAGTTGAAATTTTTTCAAAGTCCCTTCAAAATTTTCCCATTTTTGTCCCAATTCTTCCCATTCCCATTGAAACTTTTCAAATCCCTCTCAAAATTGTTGAAATTCTGTTGAAGCTTTAAAAATTCTCTCTAGAATTTTCAAAATCTATGGCCACATGTTTACCATTTCACGTCAAAAAATGGCTAAAATTCCAGTTGAAATTTTTTCAAAGTCCCTTAAAAATTTTCCAATTTTTGTCCCAATTCTTCCCATTCCCATTGAAACTTTACAAATCCCTCTCAAAATTGTTGAAATTCTCTTGAAGCTTTTAAAATTCTCTCTAGAATTTTCAAAATCCATGTCCACATGTTTACAATTTCACGTCAAAAAATGGCTAAAATTCCAGTTGAAATTTTTTCAAAGTCCCTTAACAATTTTCCAATTTTTGTCCCAATTCTTCCCATTCCCATTGAAACTTTTCAAATCCCTCTCAAAAGTGTTGAAATTCTCTTGAAGCTTTTAAAATTCTCTCTAGAATTTTCAAAATCTATGTCCACATGTTTACAATTTCACGTCAAAAAATGGCTAAAATTCCAGTCGAAATTTTTTCAAAGTCCCTGAATAATTTTCCAATTTTTGTCCCAATTCTTCCCATTCCCATTGAAACTTTTCAAATCCCTCTCAAAATTGTTGAAATTCTCTTGAAGCTTTTAAAATTCTCTCTAGAATTTTCAAAATCCATGTCCACATGTTTACAATTTCACGTCAAAAAATGGCTAAAATTCCAGTTGAAATTTTTTCAAAGTCCCTTAAAAATTTTCCCATTTTTGTCCCAATTCTTCCCATTCCCATTGAAACTTTTCAAATCCCTCTCAAAATTGTTGAAATTCTCTTGAAGCTTTTAAAATTCTCTCTAGAATTTTCAAAATCCATGTCCACATGTTTACAATTTCACGTCAAAAAATTGCTAAAATTCCAGTTGAAATTTTTTCAAAGTCTCTTAAAAATTTTCCAATTTTTGTCCCAATTCTTCCCATTCCCATTGAAACTTTTCAAATCCCTCTCAAAAGTGTTGAAATTCTGTTGAAGCTTTTAAAATTCTCTCTAGAATTTTCAAAATCCATGTCCACATGTTTACATTTCACGTCAAAAAATGGCTAAAATTCCAGTTGAAATTTTTTCAAAGTCCCTTAAAAATTTTCCAATTTTTGTCCCAATTCTTCCCATTCCCATTGAAACTTTTCAAATCCCTCTCAAAATTGTTGAAATTCTCTTGAAGCTTTTAAAATTCTCTCTAGAATTTTCAAAATCCATGTCCACATGTTTACAATTTCACGTCAAAAAATTGCTAAAATTCCAGTTGAAATTTTTTCAAAGTCCCTGAAAAATGTTCCAATTTTTGTCCCAATTCTTCCCATTCCCATTGAAACTTTTCAAATCCCTCTCAAAAGTGTTGAAATTCTTTTGAAGCATTTAAAATTCTCTCTAGAATTTTCAAAATCCATGTCCACATGTTTACAATTTCACGTCAAAAAATGGCTAAAATTCCAGTTGAAATTTTTTCAAAGTCCCTTAAAAATTTTCCAATTTTTGTCCCAATTCTTCCCATTCCCATTGAAACTTTTCAAATCCCTCTCAAAATTGTTGAAATTCTCTTGAAGCTTTTAAAATTCTCTCTAGAATTTTCAAAATCCATGTCCACATGTTTACAATTTCACGTCAAAAAATGGCTAAAATTCCAGTTGAAATTTTTTCAAAGTCCCTTAAAAATTTTCCAATTTTTGTCCCAATTCTTCCCATTCCCATTGAAACTTTTCAAATCCCTCTCAAAATTGTTGAAATTCTCTTGAAGCTTTTAAAATTCTCTCTAGAATTTTCAAAATCCATGTCCACATGTTTACAATTTCACATAAAAAAATTGCTAAAATTCCAGTTGAAATTTTTTCAAAGTCCCTTAAAAATTTTCCAATTTTTGTCCCAATTCTTCCCATTCCCATTGAAACTTTTCAAATCCCTCTCAAAAGTGTTGAAATTCTCTTGAAGCATTTAAAATTCTCTCTAGAATTTTCAAAATCCATGTCCACATGTTTACAATTTCACGTAAAAAAATGGCTAAAATTCCAGTTGAAATTTTTTCAAAGTCCCTGAAAAATTTTCCAATTTTTGTCCCAATTCTTCCCATTCCCATTGAAACTTTTCAAATCCCTCTCAAAATTGTTGAAATTCTCTTGAAGCTTTTAAAATTCTCTCTAGAATTTTCAAAATACATGTCCACATATTCACAATTTCACATAAAAAAATGGCTAAAATTCCAGTTGAAATTTTTTCAAAGTCCCTTAAAAATTTTCCAATTTTTGTCCCAATTCTTCCCATTCCCATTGAAACTTTTCAAATCCCTCTCAAAAGTGTTGAAATTCTCTTGAAGCATTTAAAATTCTCTCTAGAATTTTCAAAATCCATGTCCACATGTTTACAATTTCACGTAAAAAAATGGCTAAAATTCCAGTTGAAATTTTTTCAAAGTCCCTGAAAAATTTTCCAATTTTTGTCCCAATTCTTCCCATTCCCATTGAAACTTTTCAAATCCCTCTCAAAATTGTTGAAATTCTCTTGAAGCTTTTAAAATTCTCTCTAGAATTTTCAAAATACATGTCCACATATTCACAATTTCACATAAAAAAATGGCTAAAATTCCAGTTGAAATTTTTTCAAAGTCCCTTAAAAATTTTCCAATTTTTGTCCCAATTCTTCCCATTCCCATTGAAACTTTTCAAATCCCTCTCAAAATTGTTGAAATTCTCGTGAAACTTTTAAAATTCTCTCTAGAATTTTCAAAATCCATGGCAACATGTTTACAATTTCACGTAAAAATGGCTAAAATTCCAGTTGAAATTTTTTCAAAGTCCCTTAAAAATTTTCCAATTTTTGTCCCAATTCTTCCCATTCCCATTGAAACTTTTCAAATCCCTCTCAAAAGTGTTGAAATTCTGTTGAAGCTTTTAAAATTCTCTCTAGAATTTTCAAAATCCATGTCCACATGTTTACAATTTCACGTCAAAAAATGTCTAAAATTCCAGTTGAAATTTTTTCAAAGTCCCTTAAAAATTTTCCAATTTTTGTCCCAATTCTTCCCATTCCCATTGAAACTTTTCAAATCCCTCTCAAAATTGTTGAAATTCTGTTGAAGCTTTTAAAATTCTCTCTAGAATTTTCAAAATCCATGTCCACATGTTTACAATTTCACGTCAAAAAATGGCTAAAATTCCAGTTGAAATTTTTTCAAAGTCCCTTAAAAATTTTCCAATTTTTGTCCCAATTCTTCCCATTCCCATTGAAACTTTTCAAATCCCTCTCAAAATTGTTGAAATTCTGTTGAAGCTTTTAAAATTCTCTCTAGAATTTTCAAAATCCATGGCCACATGTTTACAATTTCACGTCAAAAAATGGCTAAAATTCCAGTTGAAATTTTTTCAAAGTCCCTTAAAAATTTTCCAATTTTTGTCCCAATTCTTCCCATTCCCATTGAAACTTTTCAAATCCCTCTCAAAATTGTTGAAATTCTCTTGAAGCATTTAAAATTCTCTCTAGAATTTTCAAAATCCATGGCCACATGTTTACAATTTCACGTCAAAAAATGGCTAAAATTCCAGTTGAAATTTTTTCAAAGTCCCTGAAAAATTTTCCAATCTTTGTCCCAATTCTTCCCATTCCCATTGAAACTTTTCAAATCCCTCTCAAAATTGTTGAAATTCTCTTGAAGCTTTTAAAATTCTCTCTAGAATTTTCAAAATCCATGTCCACATGTTCACAATTTCACGTCAAAAAATTGCTAAAATTCCAGTTGAAATTTTTTCAAAGTCCCTGAAAAAATTTCCAATTTTTGTCCCAATTCTTCCCATTCCCATTGAAACTTTTCAAATCCCTCTCAAAATTGTTGAAATTCTCTTGAAGCTTTTAAAATTCTCTCTAGAATTTTCAAAATCCATGTCCACATGTTTACAATTTCACGTCAAAAAATGGCTAAAATTCCAGTTGAAATTTTTTCAAAGTCCCTTAAAAATTTTCCAATTTTTGTCCCAATTCTTCCCATTCCCATTGAAACTTTTCAAATCCCTCTCAAAATTGTTGAAATTCTCTTGAAGCTTTTAAAATTCTCTCTAGAATTTTCAAAATCCATGGCCACATGTTTACAATTTCACGTCAAAAAATGGCTAAAATTCCAGTTGAAATTTTTTCAAAGTCCCTGAAAAATTTTCCCATTTTTGTCCCAATTCTTCCCATTCCCATTGAAACTTTTCAAATCCCTCTCAAAAGTGTTGAAATTCTCTTGAAGCATTTAAAATTCTCTCTAGAATTTTCAAAATCCATGTCCACATGTTTACAATTTCACGTCAAAAAATGGCTAAAATTCCAGTTGAAATTTTTTCAAAGTCCCTGAAAAATTTTCCAATTTTTGTCCCAATTCTTCCCATTCCCATTGAAACTTTTCAAATCCCTCTCAAAATTGTTGAAATTCTCTTGAAGCTTTTAAAATTCTCTCTAGAATTTTCAAAATCCATGGCCACATGTTTACAATTTCACATAAAAAAATTGCTAAAATTCCAGTTGAAATTTTTTCAAAGTCCCTTAAAAATTTTCCAATTTTTGTCCCAATTCTTCCCATTCCCATTGAAACTTTTCAAATCCCTCTCAAAATTGTTGAAATTCTCTTGAAGCTTTTAAAATTCTCTCTAGAATTTTCAAAATCCATGTCCACATGTTTACAATTTCACGTCAAAAAAATTGCTAAAATTCCAGTTGAAATTTTTTCAAAGTCCCTTAAAAATTTTCCCAATTTTTGTCCCAATTCTTCCCATTCCCATTGAAACTTTTCAAATCCCTCTCAAAATTGTTGAAATTCTCTTGAAGCTTTTAAAATTCTCTCTAGAATTTTCAAAATCCATGTCCACATGTTTACAATTTCACGTCAAAAAATTGCTAAAATTCCAGTTGAAATTTTTTCAAAGTCCCTGAAAAATTTTCCAATTTTTGTCCCAATTCTTCCCATTCCCATTGAAACTTTTCAAATCCCTCTCAAAATTGTTGAAATTCTGTTGAAGCTTTTAAAATTCTCTCTAGAATTTTCAAAATCCATGTCCACATGTTTACAATTTCACGTCAAAAAAATTGCTAAAATTCCAGTTGAAATTTTTCAAAGTCCCTGAAAAATTTTCCAATTTTTGTCCCAATTCTTCCCATTCCCATTGAAACTTTTCAAATCCCTCTCAAAATTGTTGAAATTCTCTTGAAGCTTTTAAAATTCTCTCTAGAATTTTCAAAATCCATTCCACATGTTTACAATTTCACGTCAAAAAATTGCTAAAATTCCAGTTGAAATTTTTTCAAAGTCCCTTCAAAAATTTTCCAATTTTTGTCCCAATTCTTCCCATTCCCATTGAAACTTTTCAAATCCCTCTCAAAATTGTTGAAATTCTCTTGAAGCTTTTAAAATTCTCTCTAGAATTTTCAAAATCCACTTCCACATGTTTACAATTTCACGTCAAAAAATTGCTAAAATTCCAGTTGAAATTTTTTTCAAAGTCCCTTCAAAATTTTCCAATTTTTGTCCCAATTCTTCCCATTCCCATTGAAACTTTTCACTCAAAATTGTTGAAATTCTCGTGAAGCTTTAAAATTCTCTCTAGAATTTTCAAATCCATGGCAACATGTTTACAATTTCACGTAAAAATGGCTAAAATTCCAGTTGAAATTTTTTCAAAGTCCCTTAAAAATTTTCCAATTTTTGTCCCAATTCTTCCCATTCCCATTGAAACTTTTCAAATCCCTCTCAAAATTGTTGAAATTCTGTTGAAGCTTTTAAAATTCTCTCTAGAATTTTCAAAATCCATGTCCACATGTTTACAATTTCACGTCAAAAAATGGCTAAAATTCCAGTTGAAATTTTTTCAAAGTCCCTTAAAAATTTTCCAATTTTTGTCCCAATTCTTCCCATTCCCATTGAAACTTTTCAAATCCCTCTCAAAATTGTTGAAATTCTGTTGAAGCTTTTAAAATTCTCTCTAGAATTTTCAAAATCCATGTCCACATGTTTACAATTTCACGTCAAAAAATGGCTAAAATTCCAGTTGAAATTTTTTCAAAGTCCCTTAAAAATTTTCCAATTTTTGTCCCAATTCTTCCCATTCCCATTGAAACTTTTCAAATCCCTCTCAAAATTGTTGAAATTCTCTTGAAGCTTTAAAAATTCTCTCTAGAATTTTCAAAATCCATGTCCACATGTTTACAATTTCACATGAAAAAATTGCTAAAATTCCAGTTGAAATTTTTTCAAAGTCCCTTAAAAATTTTCCAATTTTTGTCCCAATTCTTCCCATTCCCATTGAAACTTTTCAAATCCCTCTCAAAATTGTTGAAATTCTCTTGAAGCTTTTAAAATTCTCTCTAGAATTTTCAAAATCCATGTCCACATGTTTACAATTTCACGTCAAAAAATTGCTAAAATTCCAGTTGAAATTTTTTCAAAGTCCCTTAAAAATTTTCCAATTTTTGTCCCAATTCTTCCCATTCCCATTGAAACTTTCAAATCCCTCTCAAAATTGTTGAAATTCTCTTGAAGCTTTTAAAATTCTCTCTAGAATTTTCAAAATCCATGTCCACATGTTCACAATTTCACGTCAAAAAATTGCTAAAATTCCAGTTGAAATTTTTTCAAAGTCCCTGAAAAAATTTCCAATTTTTGTCCCAATTCTTCCCATTCCCATTGAAACTTTTCAAATCCCTCTCAAAATTGTTGAAATTCTCTTGAAGCTTTTAAAATTCTCTCTAGAATTTTCAAAATCCATGGCCACATGTTTACAATTTCACATAAAATAATTGCTAAAATTCCAGTTGAAATTTTTTCAAAGTCCCTTAAAAATTTTCCAATTTTTGTCCCAATTCTTCCCATTCCCATTGAAACTTTTCAAATCCCTCTCAAAAGTGTTGAAATTCTCTTGAAGCATTTAAAATTCTCTCTAGAATTTTCAAAATCCATGTCCACATGTTTACAATTTCACGTAAAAAAATGGCTAAAATTCCAGTTGAAATTTTTTCAAAGTCCCTTAAAAATTTTCCCATTTTTGTCCCAATTCTTCCCATTCCCATTGAAACTTTTCAAATCCCTCTCAAAATTGTTGAAATTCTCTTGAAGCTTTAAAAATTCTCTCTAGAATTTTCAAAATCCATGTCCACATGTTTACAATTTCACATTAAAAAATTGCTAAAATTCCAGTTGAAATTTTTTCAAAGTCCCTTAAAAATTTTCCAATTTTTGTCCCAATTCTTCCCATTCCCATTGAATTTTTCAAATCCCTCTCAAAATTGTTGAAATTCTCTTGAAGCTTTTAAAATTCTCTCTAGAATTTTCAAAATCCACTTCCACATGTTTACAATTTCACGTCAAAAAATTGCTAAAATTCCAGTTGAAATTTTTTCAAAGTCCCTTCAAAATTTTCCAATTTTTGTCCCAATTCTTCCCATTCCCATTGAAACTTTTCAAATCCCTCTCAAAATTGTTGAAATTCTGTTGAAGCTTTTAAAATTCTCTCTAGAATTTTCAAAATCCATGTCCACACGTTTACAATTTCACGTCAAAAAATTGCTAAAATTCCAGTTGAAATTTTTTCAAAGTCCCTGAAAAATTTTCCAATTTTTGTCCCAATTCTTCCCATTCCCATTGAAACTTTTCAAATCCCTCTCAAAATTGTTGAAATTCTCTTGAAGCTTTTAAAATTCTCTCTAGAATTTTCAAAATACATGTCCACATATTCACAATTTCACATAAAAAAATGGCTAAAATTCCAGTTGAAATTTTTTCAAAGTCCCTTAAAAATTTTCCAATTTTTGTCCCAATTCTTCCCATTCCCATTGAAACTTTTCAAATCCCTCTCAAAATTGTTGAAATTCTCGTGAAGCTTTTAAAATTCTCTCTAGAATTTTCAAAATCCATGGCAACATGTTTACAATTTCACGTAAAAATGGCTAAAATTCCAGTTGAAATTTTTTCAAAGTCCCTTCAAAATTTTCCAATTTTTGTCCCAATTCTTCCCATTCCCATTGAAACTTTTCAAATCCCTCTCAAAAGTGTTGAAATTCTGTTGAAGCTTTTAAAATTCTCTCTAGAATTTTCAAAATCCATGTCCACATGTTTACAATTTCACGTCAAAAAATGGCTAAAATTCCAGTTGAAATTTTTTCAAAGTCCCTTAAAAATTTTCCAATTTTTGTCCCAATTCTTCCCATTCCCATTGAAACTTTTCAAATCCCTCTCAAAATTGTTGAAATTCTGTTGAAGCTTTTAAAATTCTCTCTAGAATTTTCAAAATCCATGTCCACATGTTTACAATTTCACGTCAAAAAATGGCTAAAATTCCAGTTGAAATTTTTTCAAAGTCCCTTAAAAATTTTCCAATTTTTGTCCCAATTCTTCCCATTCCCATTGAAACTTTTCAAATCCCTCTCAAAATTGTTGAAATTCTGTTGAAGCTTTTAAAATTCTCTCTAGAATTTTCAAAATCCATGGCCACATGTTTACAATTTCACGTCAAAAAATTGCTAAAATTCCAGTTGAAATTTTTTTCAAAGTCCCTTAAAAATTTTCCAATTTTTGTCCCAATTCTTCCCATTCCCATTGAAACTTTTCAAATCCCTCTCAAAATTGTTGAAAT
This sequence comes from Streptopelia decaocto, assembly GCF_964273445.1. Classification (NCBI taxonomy): domain Eukaryota; kingdom Metazoa; phylum Chordata; class Aves; order Columbiformes; family Columbidae; genus Streptopelia; species Streptopelia decaocto. The sequence continues at coordinate 43,747 of NW_028115132.1, forward strand.
TCTCTTGAAGCTTTTAAAATTCTCTCTAGAATTTTCAAAATCCATGGCCACATGTTTACAATTTCACGTCAAAAAATGGCTAAAATTCCAGTTGAAATTTTTTCAAAGTCCCTGAAAAATTTTCCAATCTTTGTCCCAATTCTTCCCATTCCATTGAAACTTTTCAAATCCCTCTCAAAATTGTTGAAATTCTCTTGAAGCTTTTAAAATTCTCTCTAGAATTTTCAAAATCCATGTCCACATGTTCACAATTTCACGTCAAAAAATTGCTAAAATTCCAGTTGAAATTTTTTCAAAGTCCCTGAAAAAATTTCCAATTTTTGTCCCAATTCTTCCCATTCCCATTGAAACTTTTCAAATCCCTCTCAAAATTGTTGAAATTCTCTTGAAGCTTTTAAAATTCTCTCTAGAATTTTCAAAATCCATGGCCACATGTTTACAATTTCACGTCAAAAAATGGCTAAAATTCCAGTTGAAATTTTTTCAAAGTCCCTGAAAAATTTTCCAATTTTTGTCCCAATTCTTCCCATTCCCATTGAAACTTTTCAAATCCCTCTCAAAATTGTTGAAATTCTCTTGAAGCTTTTAAAATTCTCTCTAGAATTTTCAAAATCCATGTCCACATGTTTACAATTTCACATAAAAAAATTGCTAAAATTCCAGTTGAAATTTTTTCAAAGTCCCTTAAAAATTTTCCAATTTTTGTCCCAATTCTTCCCATTCCCATTGAAACTTTTCAAATCCCTCTCAAAATTGTTGAAATTCTCGTGAAGCTTTTAAAATTCTCTCTAGAATTTTCAAAATCCATGGCAACATGTTTACAATTTCACGTAAAAATGGCTAAAATTCCAGTTGAAATTTTTTCAAAGTCCCTTCAAAATTTTCCCATTTTTGTCCCAATTCTTCCCATTCCCATTGAAACTTTTCAAATCCCTCTCAAAAGTGTTGAAATTCTGTTGAAGCTTTTAAAATTCTCTCTAGAATTTTCAAAATCCATGTCCACATGTTTACAATTTCACGTCAAAAAATGGCTAAAATTCCAGTTGAAATTTTTTCAAAGTCCCTTAAAAATTTTCCAATTTTTGTCCCAATTCTTCCCATTCCCATTGAAACTTTTCAAATCCCTCTCAAAATTGTTGAAATTCTCTTGAAGCTTTTAAAATTCTCTCTAGAATTTTCAAAATCCATGTCCACATGTTTACAATTTCACGTCAAAAAATGGCTAAAATTCCAGTTGAAATTTTTTCAAAGTCCCTTAAAAATTTTCCAATTTTTGTCCCAATTCTTCCCATTCCCATTGAAACTTTTCAAATCCCTCTCAAAATTGTTGAAATTCTCTTGAAGCTTTTAAAATTCTCTCTAGAATTTTCAAAATCCATGTCCACATGTTTACAATTTCACATAAAAAAATTGCTAAAATTCCAGTTGAAATTTTTTCAAAGTCCCTTAAAAATTTTCCAATTTTTGTCCCAATTCTTCCCATTCCCATTGAAACTTTTCAAATCCCTCTCAAAAGTGTTGAAATTCTCTTGAAGCATTTAAAATTCTCTCTAGAATTTTCAAAATCCATGTCCACATGTTTACAATTTCACGTAAAAAAATGGCTAAAATTCCAGTTGAAATTTTTTCAAAGTCCCTTAAAAATTTTCCCATTTTTGTCCCAATTCTTCCCATTCCCATTGAAACTTTTCAAATCCCTCTCAAAATTGTTGAAATTCTCTTGAAGCTTTAAAAATTCTCTCTAGAATTTTCAAAATCCATGTCCACATGTTTACAATTTCACATTAAAAAATTGCTAAAATTCCAGTTGAAATTTTTTCAAAGTCCCTGAAAAATTTCCAATTTTTGTCCCAATTCTTCCCATTCCCATTGAAACTTTTCAAATCCCTCTCAAAAGTGTTGAAATTCTCTTGAAGCTTTTAAAATTCTCTCTAGAATTTTCAAAATCCATGGCAACATGTTTACAATTTCACGTAAAAATGGCTAAAATTCCAGTTGAAATTTTTTCAAAGTCCCTTAAAAATTTTCCAATTTTTGTCCCAATTCTTCCCATTCCCATTGAAACTTTTCAAATCCCTCTCAAAATTGTTGAAATTCTGTTGAAGCTTTTAAAATTCTCTCTAGAATTTTCAAAATCCATGTCCACATGTTTACAATTTCACATAAAAAAATTGCTAAAATTCCAGTTGAAATTTTTTCAAAGTCCCTTAAAAATTTTCCAATTTCTGTCCCAATTCTTCCCATTCCCATTGAAACTTTTCAAATCCCTCTCAAAATTGTTGAAATTCTGTTGAAGCTTTTAAAATTCTCTCTAGAATTTTCAAAATCCATGGCCACATGTTTACAATTTCACATCAAAAAATTGCTAAAATTCCAGTTGAAATTTTTTCAAAGTCCCTGAAAAATTTTCCAATTTTTGTCCCAATTCTTCCCATTCCCATTGAAACTTTTCAAATCCCTCTCAAAATTGTTGAAATTCTCTTGAAGCTTTAAAAATTCTCTCTAGATTTTTCAAAATCCATGGCCACATGTTTACAATTTCACGTCAAAAAATTGCTAAAATTCCAGTTGAAATTTTTTCAAAGTCCCTTAAAAATTTTCCAATTTTTGTCCCAATTCTTCCCATTCCCATTGAAACTTTTCAAATCCCTCTCAAAATTGTTGAAATTCTCTTGAAGCTTTTAAAATTCTCTCTAGAATTTTCAAAATCCATGGCCACATGTTTACAATTTCACGTCAAAAAATGGCTAAAATTCCAGTTGAAATTTTTTCAAAGTCCCTGAAAAATTTTCCAATCTTTGTCCCAATTCTTCCCATTCCCATTGAAACTTTTAAAATCCCTCTCAAAATTGTTGAAATTCTCTTGAAGCTTTAAAAATTCTCTCTAGAATTTTCAAAATCCATGTCCACATGTTTACAATTTCACATTAAAAAATTGCTAAAATTCCAGTTGAAATTTTTTCAAAGTCCCTTAAAAATGTTCCAATTTTTGTCCCAATTCTTCCCATTCCCATTGAAACTTTTCAAATCCCTCTCAAAATTGTTGAAATTCTCTTGAAGCTTTAAAAATTCTCTCTAGAATTTTCAAAATCCATGGCCACATGTTTACAATTTCACGTAAAAAAAATGCTAAAATTCCAGTTGAAATTTTTTCAAAGTCCCTTAAAAATTTTCCAATTTTTGTCCCAATTCTTCCCATTCCCATTGAAACTTTTCAAATCCCTCTCAAAATTGTTGAAATTCTCTTGAAGCTTTTAAAATTCTCTCTAGAATTTTCAAAATCCATGTCCACATGTTCACAATTTCACGTCAAAAAGTGGCTAAAATTCCAGTTGAAATTTTTTCAGTCCCTTAAAAATTTTCCAATTTTTGTCCCAATTCTTCCCATTCCCATTGAAACTTTTCAAATCCCTCTCAAAATTGTAGAAATTCTGTTGAAGCTTTTAAAATTCTCTCTAGAATTTTCAAAATCCATGTCCACATGTTTACAATTTCACATAAAAAAATGGCTAAAATTCCAGTTGAAATTTTTTCAAAGTCCCTTAAAAATTTTCCCATTTTTGTCCCAATTCTTCCCATTCCCATTGAAACTTTTCAAATCCCTCTCAAAAGTGTTGAAATTCTCTTGAAGCATTTAAAATTCTCTCTAGAATTTTCAAAATCCATGTCCACATGTTTACAATTTCACGTAAAAAAATGGCTAAAATTCCAGTTGAAATTTTTTCAAAGTCCCTTAAAAATTTTCCCATTTTTGTCCCAATTCTTCCCATTCCCATTGAAACTTTTCAAATCCCTCTCAAAATTGTTGAAATTCTGTTGAAGCTTTTAAAATTCTCTCTAGAATTTTCAAAATCCATGTCCACATGTTTACAATGTCACGTAAAAAATTGCTAAAATTCCAGTTGAAATTTTTTCAAAGTCCCTTAAAAATTTTCCAATTTTTGTCCCAATTCTTCCCATTCCCATTGAAACTTTTCAAATCCCTCTCAAAATTGTTGAAATTCTCTTGAAGCTTTTAAAATTCTCTCTAGAATTTTCAAAATCCATGTCCACACGTTTACAATTTCACGTCAAAAAATTGCTAAAATTCCAGTTGAAATTTTTTCAAAGTCCCTTAAAAATTTTCCCATTTTTGTCCCAATTCTTCCCATTCCCATTGAAACTTTTCAAATCCCTCTCAAAATTGTTGAAATTCTCTTGAAGCTTTAAAAATTCTCTCTAGAATTTTCAAAATCCATGGCCAAATGTTTACAATTTCACATTAAAAAATTGCTAAAATTCCAGTTGAAATTTTTTCAAAGTCCCTGAAAAATTTTCCAATTTTTGTCCCAATTCTTCCCATTCCCATTGAAACTTTTCAAATCCCTCTCAAAATTGTTGAAATTCTGTTGAAGCTTTTAAAATTCTCTCTAGGATTTTCAAAATCCATGTCCACATGTTTACAATTTCACGTCAAAAAATGGCTAAAATTCCAGTTGAAATTTTTTCAAAGTCCCTGAAAAATTTTCCCATTTTTGTCCCAATTCTTCCCATTCCCATTGAAACTTTTCAAATCCCTCTCAAAAGTGTTGAAATTCTCTTGAAGCATTTAAAATTCTCTCTAGAATTTTCAAAATCCATGTCCACATGTTTACAATTTCACGTCAAAAAATGGCTAAAATTCCAGTTGAAATTTTTTCAAAGTCCCTTAAAAATTTTCCCATTTTTGTCCCAATTCTTCCCATTCCCATTGAAACTTTTCAAATCCCTCTCAAAATTGTTGAAATTCTCTTGAAGCTTTAAAAATTCTCTCTAGAATTTCCAAAATCCATGTCCACATGTTTACAATTTCACATTAAAAAATTGCTAAAATTCCAGTTGAAATTTTTTCAAAGTCCCTTAAAAACTTTCCAATTTTTGTCCCAATTCTTCCCATTCCCATTGAAACTTTTCAAATCCCTCTCAAAATTGTTGAAATTCTCTTGAAGCTTTTAAAATTCTCTCTAGAATTTTCAAAATCCATGTCCACATGTTTACAATTTCACGTAAAAAAAATGCTAAAATTCCAGTTGAAATTTTTTCAAAGTCCCTTAAAAATTTTCCAATTTTTGTCCCAATTCTTCCCATTCCCATTGAAACTTTTCAAATCCCTCTCAAAATTGTTGAAATTCTCGTGAAGCTTTTAAAATTCTCTCTAGAATTTTCAAAATCCATGTCCACATGTTCACAATTTCACGTCAAAAAGTGGCTAAAATTCCAGTTGAAATTTTTTCAGTCCCTTAAAAATTTTCCAATTTTTGTCCCAATTCTTCCCATTCCCATTGAAACTTTTCAAATCCCTCTCAAAATTGTTGAAATTCTGTTGAAGCTTTTAAAATTCTCTCTAGAATTTTCAAAATCCATGTCCACATGTTTACAATTTCACATAAAAAAATGGCTAAAATTCCAGTTGAAATTTTTTCAAAGTCCCTTAAAAATTTTCCCATTTTTGTCCCAATTCTTCCCATTCCCATTGAAACTTTTCAAATCCCTCTCAAAAGTGTTGAAATTCTCTTGAAGCATTTAAAATTCTCTCTAGAATTTTCAAAATCCATGTCCACATGTTTACAATTTCACGTAAAAAAATGGCTAAAATTCCAGTTGAAATTTTTTCAAAGTCCCTGAAAAATTTTCCCATTTTTGTCCCAATTCTTCCCATTCCCATTGAAACTTTTCAAATCCCTCTCAAAATTGTTGAAATTCTCTTGAAGCTTTTAAAATTCTCTCTAGAATTTTCAAAATCCATGTCCACATGTTTACAATTTCACGTAAAAAATTGCTAAAATTCCAGTTGAAATTTTTTCAAAGTCCCTGAAAAATTTTCCAATTTTTGTCCCAATTCTTCCCATTCCCATTGAAACTTTTCAAATCCCTCTCAAAATTGTTGAAATTCTCTTGAAGCTTTTAAAATTCTCTCTAGAATTTTCAAAATCCATGTCCACACGTTTACAATTTCACGTCAAAAAATTGCTAAAATTCCAGTTGAAATTTTTTCAAAGTCCCTTCAAAATTTTCCAATTTTTGTCCCAATTCTTCCCATTCCCATTGAAACTTTTCAAATCCCTCTCAAAATTGTTGAAATTCTGTTGAAGCTTTTAAAATTCTCTCTAGAATTTTCAAAATCCATGTCCACATGTTTACAATTTCACGTCAAAAAATGGCTAAAATTCCAGTTGAAATTTTTTCAAAGTCCCTTAAAAATTTTCCAATTTTTGTCCCAATTCTTCCCATTCCCATTGAAACTTTTCAAATCCCTCTCAGAATTGTTGAAATTCTCTTGAAGCTTTAAAAATTCTCTCTAGAATTTTCAAAATCCATGGCCACATGTTTACCATTTCACATTAAAAAATTGCTAAAATTCCAGTTGAAATTTTTTCAAGTCCCTGAAAAATTTTCCAATTTTTGTCCCAATTCTTCCCATTCCCATTGAAACTTTTCAAATCCCTCTCAAAATTGTTGAAATTCTGTTGAAGCTTTTAAAATTCTCTCTAGAATTTTCAAAATCCATGGCAACATGTTTACAATTTCACGTAAAAATGGCTAAAATTCCAGTTGAAATTTTTTCAAAGTCCCTTAAAAATTTTCCAATTTTTGTCCCAATTCTTCCCATTCCCATTGAAGCTTTTCAAATCCCTCTCAAAATTGTTGAAATTCTCGTGAAGCTTTTAAAATTCTCTCTAGAATTTTCAAAATCCATGGCCACATGTTTACAATTTCACATAAAAAAATGGCTAAAATTCCAGTTGAAATTTTTTCAAAGTCCCTGAAAAATTTTCCAATTTTTGTCCCAATTCTTCCCATTCCCATTGAAACTTTTCAAATCCCTCTCAAAATTGTTGAAATTCTGTTGAAGCTTTTAAAATTCTCTCTAGAATTTTCAAAATCCATGTCCACATGTTTACAATTTCACGTCAAAAAATGGCTAAAATTCCAGTTGAAATTTTTTCAAAGTCCCTTAAAAATTTTCCAATTTTTGTCCCAATTCTTCCCATTCCCATTGAAACTTTTCAAATCCCTCTCAAAATTGTTGAAATTCTCTTGAAGCTTTTAAAATTCTCTCTAGAATTTTCAAAATCCATGGCCACATGTTTACAATTTCACGTCAAAAAATGGCTAAAATTCCAGTTGAAATTTTTTCAAAGTCCCTTAAAAATTTTCCAATTTTTGTCCCAATTCTTCCCATTCGCATCGAAACTTTTCAAATCCCTCTCAAAATTGTTGAAATTCTCTTGAAGCTTTAAAAATTCTCTCTAGAATTTTCAAAATCCATGGCCACATGTTTACCATTTCACATTAAAAAATTGCTAAAATTCCAGTTGAAATTTTTTCAAGTCCCTGAAAAATTTTCCAATTTTTGTCCCAATTCTTCCCATTCCCATTGAAACTTTTCAAATCCCTCTCAAAAGTGTTGAAATTCTGTTGAAGCTTTTAAAATTCTCTCTAGAATTTTCAAAATCCATGGCAACATGTTTACAATTTCACGTAAAAATGGCTAAAATTCCAGTTGAAATTTTTTCAAAGTCCCTTAAAAATTTTCCAATTTTTGTCCCAATTCCTCCCATTCCCATTGAAGCTTTTCAAATCCCTCTCAAAATTGTTGAAATTCTCGTGAAGCTTTTAAAATTCTCTCTAGAATTTTCAAAATCCATGTCCACATGTTTACAATTTCACGTCAAAAAATGGCTAAAATTCCAGTTGAAATTTTTTCAAAGTCCCTGAAAAATGTTCCAATTTTTGTCCCAATTCTTCCCATTCCCATTGAAACTTTTCAAATCCCTCTCAAAATTGTTGAAATTCTGTTGAAGCTTTTAAAATTCTCTCTAGAATTTTCAAAATCCATGTCCACATGTTTACAATTTCACGTCAAAAAATGGCTAAAATTCCAGTTGAAATTTTTTCAAAGTCCCTTAAAAATTTTCCAATTTTTGTCCCAATTCTTCCCATTCGCATCGAAACTTTTCAAATCCCTCTCAGAATTGTTGAAATTCTCTTGAAGCTTTAAAAATTATCTCTAGAATTTTCAAAATCCATGGCCACATGTTTACAATTTCACATTAAAAAATGGCTAAAATTCCAGTTGAAATTTTTTCAAAGTCCCTTAAAAATTTTCCAATTTTTGTCCCAATTCTTCCCATTCCCATTGAAACTTTTCAAATCCCTCTCAAAATTGTTGAAATTCTCTTGAAGCTTTTAAAATTCTCTCTAGAATTTTCAAAATCCATGGCCACATGTTTACAATTTCACGTAAAAAAAATGCTAAAATTCCAGTTGAAATTTTTTCAAAGTCCCTTAAAAATTTTCCAATTTTTGTCCCAATTCTTCCCATTCCCATTGAAACTTTTCAAATCCCTCTCAGAATTGTTGAAATTCTCTTGAAGCTTTAAAAATTATCTCTAGAATTTTCAAAATCCATGGCCACATGTTTACAATTTCACATTAAAAAATGGCTAAAATTCCAGTTGAAATTTTTTCAAAGTCCCTTAAAAATTTTCCAATTTTTGTCCCAATTCTTCCCATTCCCATTGAAACTTTTCAAATCCCTCTCAAAATTGTTGAAATTCTCTTGAAGCTTTTAAAATTCTCTCTAGAATTTTCAAAATCCATGGCCACATGTTTACAATTTCACGTAAAAAAAATGCTAAAATTCCAGTTGAAATTTTTTCAAAGTCCCTTAAAAATTTTCCAATTTTTGTCCCAATTCTTCCCATTCCCATTGAAACTTTTCAAATCCCTCTCAAAATTGTTGAAATTCTCTTGAAGCTTTTAAAATTCTCTCTAGAATTTTCAAAATCCATGTCTACATGTTTACAATTTCACATAAAAAAATGGCTAAAATTCCAGTTGAAATTTTTTCAAAGTCCCTTAAAAATTTTCCAATTTTTGTCCCAATTCTTCCCATTCCCATTGAAACTTTTCAAATCCCTCTCAAAATTGTTGAAATTCTGTTGAAGCTTTTAAAATTCTCTCTAGAATTTTCAAAATCCATGTCCACATGTTTACAATTTCACGTCAAAAAATGGCTAAAATTCCAGTTGAAATTTTTTCAAAGTCCCTTAAAAATTTTCCAATTTTTGTCCCAATTCTTCCCATTCGCATCGAAACTTTTCAAATCCCTCTCAGAATTGTTGAAATTCTCTTGAAGCTTTAAAAATTCTCTCTAGAATTTTCAAAATCCATGGCCACATGTTTACCATTTCACATTAAAAAATTGCTAAAATTCCAGTTGAAATTTTTTCAAGTCCCTGAAAAATTTTCCAATTTTTGTCCCAATTCTTCCCATTCCCATTGAAACTTTTCAAATCCCTCTCAAAATTGTTGAAATTCTCTTGAAGCTTTTAAAATTCTCTCTAGAATTTTCAAAATCCATGGCAACATGTTTACAATTTCACGTAAAAATGGCTAAAATTCCAGTTGAAATTTTTTCAAAGTCCCTTAAAAATTTTCCAATTTTTGTCCCAATTCTTCCCATTCCCATTGAAGCTTTTCAAATCCCTCTCAAAATTGTTGAAATTCTCGTGAAGCTTTTAAAATTCTCTCTAGAATTTTCAAAATCCATGTCCACATGTTTACAATTTCACGTCAAAAAATGGCTAAAATTCCAGTTGAAATTTTTTCAAAGTCCCTTAAAAATTTTCCAATTTTTGTCCCAATTCTTCCCATTCCCATTGAAACTTTTCAAATCCCTCTCAAAATTGTTGAAATTCTGTTGAAGCTTTTAAAATTCTCTCTAGAATTTTCAAAATCCATGTCCACATGTTTACAATTTCACGTCAAAAAATGGCTAAAATTCCAGTTGAAATTTTTTCAAAGTCCCTTAAAAATTTTCCAATTTTTGTCCCAATTCTTCCCATTCCCATTGAAACTTTTCAAATCCCTCTCAGAATTGTTGAAATTCTCTTGAAGCTTTAAAAATTATCTCTAGAATTTTCAAAATCCATGGCCACATGTTTACAATTTCACATTAAAAAATGGCTAAAATTCCAGTTGAAATTTTTTCAAAGTCCCTTAAAAATTTTCCAATTTTTGTCCCAATTCTTCCCATTCCCATTGAAACTTTTCAAATCCCTCTCAAAATTGTTGAAATTCTCTTGAAGCTTTTAAAATTCTCTCTAGAATTTTCAAAATCCATGGCCACATGTTTACAATTTCACGTCAAAAAATGGCTAAAATTCCAGTTGAAATTTTTTCAAAGTCCCTTAAAAATTTTCCAATTTTTGTCCCAATTCTTCCCATTCCCATTGAAACTTTTCAAATCCCTCTCAAAATTGTTGAAATTCTCTTGAAGCTTTTAAAATTCTCTCTAGAATTTTCAAAATCCGTGGCCACATGTTTACAATTTCACATAAAAAAATGGCTAAAATTCCAGTTGAAATTTTTTCAAAGTCCCTTAAAAATTTTCCAATTTTTGTCCCAATTCTTCCCATTCCCATTGAAACTTTTCAAATCCCTCTCAAAATTGTTGAAATTCTGTTGAAGCTTTTAAAATTCTCTCTAGAATTTTCAAAATCCATGTCCACATGTTTACAATTTCACGTCAAAAAATGGCTAAAATTCCAGTTGAAATTTTTTCAAAGTCCCTTAAAAATTTTCCAATTTTTGTCCCAATTCTTCCCATTCGCATCGAAACTTTTCAAATCCCTCTCAGAATTGTTGAAATTCTCTTGAAGCTTTAAAAATTCTCTCTAGAATTTTCAAAATCCATGGCCACATGTTTACCATTTCACATTAAAAAATTGCTAAAATTACAGTTGAAATTTTTTCAAGTCCCTGAAAAATTTTCCAATTTTTGTCCCAATTCTTCCCATTCCCATTGAAACTTTTCAAATCCCTCTCAAAATTGTTGAAATTCTGTTGAAGCTTTCAAAATTCTCTCTAGAATTTTCAAAATCCATGGCAACATGTTTACAATTTCACGTAAAAATGGCTAAAATGCCAGTTGAAATTTTTTCAAAGTCCCTTAAAAATTTTCCAATTTTTGTCCCAATTCTTCCCATTCCCATTGAAGCTTTTCAAATCCCTCTCAAAATTGTTGAAATTCTCGTGAAGCTTTTAAAATTCTCTCTAGAATTTTCAAAATCCATGGCCACATGTTTACAATTTCACATAAAAAAATGGCTAAAATTCCAGTTGAAATTTTTTCAAAGTCCCTTAAAAATTTTCCAATTTTTGTCCCAATTCTTCCCATTCCCATTGAAACTTTTCAAATCCCTCTCAAAATTGTTGAAATTCTCTTGAAGCTTTTAAAATTCTCTCTAGAATTTTCAAAATCCATGTCCACATGTTTACAATTTCACGTCAAAAAATGGCTAAAATTCCAGTTGAAATTTTTTCAAAGTCCCTTAAAAATTTTCCAATTTTTGTCCCAATTCTTCCCATTCCCATTGAAACTTTTCAAATCCCTCTCAGAATTGTTGAAATTCTCTTGAAGCTTTAAAAATTATCTCTAGAATTTTCAAAATCCATGGCCACATGTTTACAATTTCACATTAAAAAATGGCTAAAATTCCAGTTGAAATTTTTTCAAAGTCCCTTAAAAATTTTCCAATTTTTGTCCCAATTCTTCCCATTCCCATTGAAACTTTTCAAATCCCTCTCAAAATTGTTGAAATTCTCTTGAAGCTTTTAAAATTCTCTCTAGAATTTTCAAAATCCATGGCCACATGTTTACAATTTCACGTAAAAAAAATGCTAAAATTCCAGTTGAAATTTTTTCAAAGTCCCTTAAAAATTTTCCAATTTTTGTCCCAATTCTTCCCATTCCCATTGAAACTTTTCAAATCCCTCTCAAAATTGTTGAAATTCTCTTGAAGCTTTTAAAATTCTCTCTAGAATTTTCAAAATCCATGTCTACATGTTTACAATTTCACATAAAAAAATGGCTAAAATTCCAGTTGAAATTTTTTCAAAGTCCCTTAAAAATTTTCCAATTTTTGTCCCAATTCTTCCCATTCCCATTGAAACTTTTCAAATCCCTCTCAAAATTGTTGAAATTCTGTTGAAGCTTTTAAAATTCTCTCTAGAATTTTCAAAAACCATGGCCACATGTTTACAATTTCACGTCAAAAAATTGCTAAAATTCCAGTTGAAATTTTTTCAAAGTCCCTTAAAAATTTTCCAATTTTTGTCCCAATTCTTCCCATTCCCATTGAAACTTTTCAAATCCCTCTCAAAATTGTTGAAATTCTCTTGAAGCTTTTAAAATTCTCTCTAGAATTTTCAAAATCCACTTCAACATGTTTACAATTTCACGTCAAAAAATGGCTAAAATTCCAGTTGAAATTTTTTCAAAGTCCCTGAAAAATTTTCCAATTTTTGTCCCAATTCTTCCCATTCCCATTGAAACTTTTCAAATCCCTCTCAAAATTGTTGAAATTCTCTTGAAGCTTTAAAAATTCTCTCTAGAATTTTCAAAATCCATGGCCACATGTTTACAATTTCACATTAAAAAATTGCTAAAATTCCAGTTGATATTTTTTCAAAGTCCCTTAAAAATTTTCCAATTTTTGTCCCAATTCTTCCCATTCCCATTGAAACTTTTCAAATCCCTCTCAAAATTGTTGAAATTCTCTTGAAGCTTTTAAAATTCTCTCTAAAATTTTCAAAATCCATGGCCACATGTTTACAATTTCCCATAAAAAAAATGCTAAAATTCCAGTTGAAATTTTTTCAAAGTCCCTTAAAAATTTTCCAATTTTTGTCCCAATTCTTCCCATTCCCATTGAAACTTTTCAAATCCCTCTCAAAATTGTTGAAATTCTCTTGAAGCTTTTAAAATTCTCTCTAGAATTTTCAAAATCCATGTCCAGATGTTTACAATTTCACGTAAAAAAAATGCTAAAATTCCAGTTGAAATTTTTTCAAAGTCCCTTAAAAATTTTCCAATTTTTGTCCCAATTCTTCCCATTCCCATTGAAACTTTTCAAATCCCTCTCAAAATTGTTGAAATTCTCTTGAAGCTTTTAAAATTCTCTCTAGAATTTTCAAAATCCGTGTCTACATGTTTACAATTTCACATAAAAAAATGGCTAAAATTCCAGTTGAAATTTTTTCAAAGTCCCTTAAAAATTTTCCAATTTTTGTCCCAATTCTTCCCATTCCCATTGAAACTTTTCAAATCCCTCTCAAAATTGTTGAAATTCTCTTGAAGCTTTTAAAATTCTCTCTAGAATTTTCAAAATCCATGTCCACATGTTTACAATTTCACGTCAAAAAATGGCTAAAATTCCAGTTGAAATTTTTTCAAAGTCCCTTAAAAATTTTCCAATTTTTGTCCCAATTCTTCCCATTCCCATTGAAACTTTTCAAATCCCTCTCAAAATTGTTGAAATTCTGTTGAAGCTTTTAAAATTCTCTCTAGAATTTTCAAAATCCATGGCCACATGTTTACAATTTCACGTAAAAAAATGGCTAAAATTCCAGTTGAAATTTTTTCAAAGTCCCTTAAAAATTTTCCAATTTTTGTCCCAATTCTTCCCATTCCCATTGAAACTTTTCAAATCCCTCTCAAAATTGTTGAAATTCTCTTGAAGCTTTTAAAATTCTCTCTAGAATTTTCAAAATCCATGGCCACATGTTTACAATTTCACATTAAAAAATTGCTAAAATTCCAGTTGATATTTTTTCAAAGTCCCTGAAAAATTTTCCAATTTTTGTCCCAATTCTTCCCATTCCCATTGAAACTTTTCAAATCCCTCTCAAAATTGTTGAAATTCTCTTGACGCTTTTAAAATTCTCTCTAGAATTTTCAAAATCCATGTCCACATGTTTACAATTTCACGTAAAAAAAATGCTAAAATTCCAGTTGAAATTTTTTCAAAGTCCCTTAAAAATTTTCCAATTTTTGTCCCAATTCTTCCCATTCCCATTGAAACTTTTCAAATCCCTCTCAAAATTGTTGAAATTCTGTTGAAGCTTTTAAAATTCTCTCTAGAATTTTCAAAATCCATGTCCACATGTTTACAATTTCACGTAAAAAAATGGCTAAAATTCCAGTTGAAATTTTTTCAAAGTCCCTTAAAAATTTTCCCATTTTTGTCCCAATTCTTCCCATTCCCATTGAAACTTTTCAAATCCCTCTCAAAATTGTTGAAATTCTCTTGAAGCTTTTAAAATTCTCTCTAGAATTTTCAAAATCCATGGCCACATGTTTACAATTTCACGTCAAAAAATTGCTAAAATTCCAGTTGAAATTTTTTCAAAGTCCCTTAAAAATTTTCCCATTTTTGTCCCAATTCTTCCCATTCCCATTGAAACTTTTCAAATCCCTCTCAAAATTGTTGAAATTCTCTTGAAGCTTTAAAAATTCTCTCTAGAATTTTCAAAATCCATGGCCACATGTTTACAATTTCACATTAAAAAATTGCTAAAATTCCAGTTGATATTTTTTCAAAGTCCCTTAAAAATTTTCCAATTTTTGTCCCAATTCTTCCCATTCCCATTGAAACTTTTCAAATCCCTCTCAAAATTGTTGAAATTCTCTTGAAGCTTTTAAAATTCTCTCTAAAATTTTCAAAATTAATGGCCACATGTTTACAATTTCCCATAAAAAAAATGCTAAAATTCCAGTTGAAATTTTTTCAAAGTCCCTGAAAAATTTTCCAATTTTTGTCCCAATTCTTCCCATTCCCATTGAAACTTTTCAAATCCCTCTCAAAATTGTTGAAATTCTCTTGAAGCTTTTAAAATTCTCTCTAGAATTTTCAAAATCCATGTCCACATGTTTACAATTTCACGTCAAAAAATGGCTAAAATTCCAGTTGAAATTTTTTCAAAGTCCCTTAAAAATTTTCCAATTTTTGTCCCAATTCTTCCCATTCCCATTGAAACTTTTCAAATCCCTCTCAAAATTGTTGAAATTCTCTTGAAGCTTTTAAAATTCTCTCTAGAATTTTCAAAATCCATGTCTACATGTTTACAATTTCACATAAAAAAATGGCTAAAATTCCAGTTGAAATTTTTTCAAAGTCCCTTAAAAATTTTCCAATTTTTGTCCCAATTCTTCCCATTCCCATTGAAACTTTTCAAATCCCTCTCAAAATTGTTGAAATTCTGTTGAAGCTTTTAAAATTCTCTCTAGAATTTTCAAAATCCATGTCCACATGTTTACAATTTCACGTCAAAAAATGGCTAAAATTCCAGTTGAAATTTTTTCAAAGTCCCTTAAAAATTTTCCAATTTTTGTCCCAATTCTTCCCATTCGCATCGAAACTTTTCAAATCCCTCTCAGAATTGTTGAAATTCTCTTGAAGCTTTAAAAATTCTCTCTAGAATTTTCAAAATCCATGGCCACATGTTTACCATTTCACATTAAAAAATTGCTAAAATTCCAGTTGAAATTTTTTCAAGTCCCTGAAAAATTTTCCAATTTTTGTCCCAATTCTTCCCATTCCCATTGAAACTTTTCAAATCCCTCTCAAAATTGTTGAAATTCTCTTGAAGCTTTTAAAATTCTCTCTAGAATTTTCAAAATCCATGTCCAGATGTTTACAATTTCACGTAAAAAAAATGCTAAAATTCCAGTTGAAATTTTTTCAAAGTCCCTTAAAAATTTTCCAATTTTTGTCCCAATTCTTCCCATTCCCATTGAAGCTTTTCAAATCCCTCTCAAAATTGTTGAAATTCTCGTGAAGCTTTTAAAATTCTCTCTAGAATTTTCAAAATCCATGGCCACATGTTTACAATTTCACATAAAAAAATGGCTAAAATTCCAGTTGAAATTTTTTCAAAGTCCCTTAAAAATTTTCCAATTTTTGTCCCAATTCTTCCCATTCCCATTGAAACTTTTCAAATCCCTCTCAAAATTGTTGAAATTCTCTTGAAGCTTTTAAAATTCTCTCTAGAATTTTCAAAATCCATGTCCACATGTTTACAATTTCACGTCAAAAAATGGCTAAAATTCCAGTTGAAATTTTTTCAAAGTCCCTTAAAAATTTTCCAATTTTTGTCCCAATTCTTCCCATTCCCATTGAAACTTTTCAAATCCCTCTCAGAATTGTTGAAATTCTCTTGAAGCTTTAAAAATTATCTCTAGAATTTTCAAAATCCATGGCCACATGTTTACAATTTCACATTAAAAAATGGCTAAAATTCCAGTTGAAATTTTTTCAAAGTCCCTTAAAAATTTTCCAATTTTTGTCCCAATTCTTCCCATTCCCATTGAAACTTTTCAAATCCCTCTCAAAATTGTTGAAATTCTCTTGAAGCTTTTAAAATTCTCTCTAGAATTTTCAAAATCCATGGCCACATGTTTACAATTTCACGTAAAAAAAATGCTAAAATTCCAGTTGAAATTTTTTCAAAGTCCCTTAAAAATTTTCCAATTTTTGTCCCAATTCTTCCCATTCCCATTGAAACTTTTCAAATCCCTCTCAAAATTGTTGAAATTCTCTTGAAGCTTTTAAAATTCTCTCTAGAATTTTCAAAATCCATGTCTACATGTTTACAATTTCACATAAAAAAATGGCTAAAATTCCAGTTGAAATTTTTTCAAAGTCCCTTAAAAATTTTCCAATTTTTGTCCCAATTCTTCCCATTCCCATTGAAACTTTTCAAATCCCTCTCAAAATTGTTGAAATTCTCTTGAAGCTTTTAAAATTCTCTCTAGAATTTTCAAAATCCATGTCCACATGTTTACAATTTCACGTCAAAAAATGGCTAAAATTCCAGTTGAAATTTTTTCAAAGTCCCTTAAAAATTTTCCAATTTTTGTCCCAATTCTTCCCATTCCCATTGAAACTTTTCAAATCCCTCTCAAAATTGTTGAAATTCTCTTGAAGCTTTTAAAATTCTCTCTAGAATTTTCAAAATCCATGTCCACATGTTTACAATTTCACGTCAAAAAATGGCTAAAATTCCAGTTGAAATTTTTTCAAAGTCCCTGAAAAATTTTCCAATTTTTGTCCCAATTCTTCCCATTCCCATTGAAACTTTTCAAATCCCTCTCAAAATTGTTGAAATTCTCTTGAAGCTTTAAAAATTCTCTCTAGAATTTTCAAAATCCATGGCCACATGTTTACAATTTCACATTAAAAAATTGCTAAAATTCCAGTTGATATTTTTTCAAAGTCCCTTAAAAATTTTCCAATTTTTGTCCCAATTCTTCCCATTCCCATTGAAACTTTTCAAATCCCTCTCAAAATTGTTGAAATTCTCTTGAAGCTTTTAAAATTCTCTCTAAAATTTTCAAAATCCATGGCCACATGTTTACAATTTCCCATAAAAAAAATGCTAAAATTCCAGTTGAAATTTTTTCAAAGTCCCTTAAAAATTTTCCAATTTTTGTCCCAATTCTTCCCATTCCCATTGAAACTTTTCAAATCCCTCTCAAAATTGTTGAAATTCTCTTGAAGCTTTTAAAATTCTCTCTAGAATTTTCAAAATCCATGTCCAGATGTTTACAATTTCACGTAAAAAAAATGCTAAAATTCCAGTTGAAATTTTTTCAAAGTCCCTTAAAAATTTTCCAATTTTTGTCCCAATTCTTCCCATTCCCATTGAAACTTTTCAAATCCCTCTCAAAATTGTTGAAATTCTGTTGAAGCTTTTAAAATTCTCTCTAGAATTTTCAAAATCCGTGTCTACATGTTTACAATTTCACATAAAAAAATGGCTAAAATTCCAGTTGAAATTTTTTCAAAGTCCCTTAAAAATTTTCCAATTTTTGTCCCAATTCTTCCCATTCCCATTGAAACTTTTCAAATCCCTCTCAAAATTGTTGAAATTCTCTTGAAGCTTTTAAAATTCTCTCTAGAATTTTCAAAATCCATGTCCACATGTTTACAATTTCACGTCAAAAAATGGCTAAAATTCCAGTTGAAATTTTTTCAAAGTCCCTTAAAAATTTTCCAATTTTTGTCCCAATTCTTCCCATTCCCATTGAAACTTTTCAAATCCCTCTCAAAATTGTTGAAATTCTGTTGAAGCTTTTAAAATTCTCTCTAGAATTTTCAAAATCCATGGCCACATGTTTACAATTTCACGTCAAAAAATGGCTAAAATTCCAGTTGAAATTTTTTCAAAGTCCCTTAAAAATTTTCCAATTTTTGTCCCAATTCTTCCCATTCCCATTGAAACTTTTCAAATCCCTCTCAAAATTGTTGAAATTCTCTTGAAGCTTTTAAAATTCTCTCTAGAATTTTCAAAATCCATGGCCACATGTTTACAATTTCACGTAAAAAAAATGCTAAAATTCCAGTTGAAATTTTTTCAAAGTCCCTTAAAAATTTTCCAATTTTTGTCCCAATTCTTCCCATTCCCATTGAAACTTTTCAAATCCCTCTCAAAATTGTTGAAATTCTCTTGAAGCTTTTAAAATTCTCTCTAGAATTTTCAAAATCCATGTCTACATGTTTACAATTTCACATAAAAAAATGGCTAAAATTCCAGTTGAAATTTTTTCAAAGTCCCTTAAAAATTTTCCAATTTTTGTCCCAATTCTTCCCATTCCCATTGAAACTTTTCAAATCCCTCTCAAAATTGTTGAAATTCTCTTGAAGCTTTTAAAATTCTCTCTAGAATTTTCAAAATCCATGTCCACATGTTTACAATTTCACGTCAAAAAATGGCTAAAATTCCAGTTGAAATTTTTTCAAAGTCCCTGAAAAATTTTCCAATTTTTGTCCCAATTCTTCCCATTCCCATTGAAACTTTTCAAATCCCTCTCAAAATTGTTGAAATTCTCTTGAAGCTTTAAAAATTCTCTCTAGAATTTTCAAAATCCATGGCCACATGTTTACAATTTCACATTAAAAAATGGCTAAAATTCCAGTTGATATTTTTTCAAAGTCCCTTAAAATTTTTCCAATTTTTGTCCCAATTCTTCCCATTCCCATTGAAACTTTTCAAATCCCTCTCAAAATTGTTGAAATTCTCTTGAAGCTTTTAAAATTCTCTCTAAAATTTTCAAAATCCATGGCCACATGTTTACAATTTCCCATAAAAAAAATGCTAAAATTCCAGTTGAAATTTTTTCAAAGTCCCTTAAAAATTTTCCAATTTTTGTCCCAATTCTTCCCATTCCCATTGAAACTTTTCAAATCCCTCTCAAAATTGTTGAAATTCTCTTGAAGCTTTTAAAATTCTCTCTAGAATTTTCAAAATCCATGTCCAGATGTTTACAATTTCACGTAAAAAAAATGCTAAAATTCCAGTTGAAATTTTTTCAAAGTCCCTTAAAAATTTTCCAATTTTTGTCCCAATTCTTCCCATTCCCATTGAAACTTTTCAAATCCCTCTCAAAATTGTTGAAATTCTGTTGAAGCTTTTAAAATTCTCTCTAGAATTTTCAAAATCCGTGTCTACATGTTTACAATTTCACATAAAAAAATGGCTAAAATTCCAGTTGAAATTTTTTCAAAGTCCCTTAAAAATTTTCCAATTTTTGTCCCAATTCTTCCCATTCCCATTGAAACTTTTCAAATCCCTCTCAAAATTGTTGAAATTCTCTTGAAGCTTTTAAAATTCTCTCTAGAATTTTCAAAATCCATGTCCACATGTTTACAATTTCACGTCAAAAAATGGCTAAAATTCCAGTTGAAATTTTTTCAAAGTCCCTTAAAAATTTTCCAATTTTTGTCCCAATTCTTCCCATTCCCATTGAAACTTTTCAAATCCCTCTCAAAATTGTTGAAATTCTGTTGAAGCTTTTAAAATTCTCTCTAGAATTTTCAAAATCCATGGCCACATGTTTACAATTTCACGTCAAAAAATGGCTAAAATTCCAGTTGAAATTTTTTCAAAGTCCCTTAAAAATTTTCCAATTTTTGTCCCAATTCTTCCCATTCCCATTGAAACTTTTCAAATCCCTCTCAAAATTGTTGAAATTCTGTTGAAGCTTTTAAAATTCTCTCTAGAATTTTCAAAATCCATGGCCACATGTTTACAATTTCACATTAAAAAATTGCTAAAATTCCAGTTGATATTTTTTCAAAGTCCCTGAAAAATTTTCCAATTTTTGTCCCAATTCTTCCCATTCCCATTGAAACTTTTCAAATCCCTCTCAAAATTGTTGAAATTCTCTTGACGCTTTTAAAATTCTCTCTAGAATTTTCAAAATCCATGTCCACATGTTTACAATTTCACGTAAAAAAAATGCTAAAATTCCAGTTGAAATTTTTTCAAAGTCCCTTAAAAATTTTCCAATTTTTGTCCCAATTCTTCCCATTCCCATTGAAACTTTTCAAATCCCTCTCAAAATTGTTGAAATTCTGTTGAAGCTTTTAAAATTCTCTCTAGAATTTTCAAAATCCATGTCCACATGTTTACAATTTCACGTCAAAAAATGGCTAAAATTCCAGTTGAAATTTTTTCAAAGTCCCTTAAAAATTTTCCAATTTTTGTCCCAATTCTTCCCATTCCCATTGAAACTTTTCAAATCCCTCTCAAAATTGTTGAAATTCTCTTGAAGCTTTTAAAATTCTCTCTAGAATTTTCAAAATCCATGTCCACATGTTTACAATTTCACGTCAAAAAATTGCTAAAATTCCAGTTGAAATTTTTTCAAAGTCCCTTAAAAATTTTCCCATTTTTGTCCCAATTCTTCCCATTCCCATTGAAACTTTTCAAATCCCTCTCAAAATTGTTGAAATTCTCTTGAAGCTTTAAAAATTCTCTCTAGAATTTTCAAAATCCATGGCCACATGTTTACAATTTCACATTAAAAAATTGCTAAAATTCCAGTTGATATTTTTTCAAAGTCCCTTAAAAATTTTCCAATTTTTGTCCCAATTCTTCCCATTCCCATTGAAACTTTTCAAATCCCTCTCAAAATTGTTGAAATTCTCTTGAAGCTTTTAAAATTCTCTCTAAAATTTTCAAAATTAATGGCCACATGTTTACAATTTCCCATAAAAAAAATGCTAAAATTCCAGTTGAAATTTTTTCAAAGTCCCTGAAAAATTTTCCAATTTTTGTCCCAATTCTTCCCATTCCCATTGAAACTTTTCAAATCCCTCTCAAAATTGTTGAAATTCTCTTGAAGCTTTTAAAATTCTCTCTAGAATTTTCAAAATCCATGTCCACATGTTTACAATTTCACGTCAAAAAATGGCTAAAATTCCAGTTGAAATTTTTTCAAAGTCCCTTAAAAATTTTCCAATTTTTGTCCCAATTCTTCCCATTCCCATTGAAACTTTTCAAATCCCTCTCAAAATTGTTGAAATTCTGTTGAAGCTTTTAAAATTCTCTCTAGAATTTTCAAAATCCATGGCCACATGTTTACAATTTCACGTCAAAAAATGGCTAAAATTCCAGTTGAAATTTTTTCAAAGTCCCTTAAAAATTTTCCAATTTTTGTCCCAATTCTTCCCATTCCCATTGAAACTTTTCAAATCCCTCTCAAAATTGTTGAAATTCTCTTGAAGCTTTTAAAATTCTCTCTAGAATTTTCAAAATCCATGTCCACATGTTTACAATTTCACGTCAAAAAATGGCTAAAATTCCAGTTGAAATTTTTTCAAAGTCCCTTAAAAATTTTCCAATTTTTGTCCCAATTCTTCCCATTCCCATTGAAACTTTTCAAATCCCTCTCAAAATTGTTGAAATTCTCTTGAAGCTTTTAAAATTCTCTCTAGAATTTTCAAAATCCATGTCTACATGTTTACAATTTCACTTAAAAAAATTGCTAAAATTCCAGTTGAAATTTTTTCAAAGTCCCTTAAAAATTTTCCAATTTTTGTCCCAATTCCTCCCATTCCCATTGAAACTTTTCAAATCCCTCTCAAAATGGTTGAAATTCTGTTGAAGCTTTTAAAATTCTCTCTAGAATTTTCAAAATCCATGTCCACATGTTCACAATTTCATGTAAAAAAATTGCTAAAATTCCAGTTGAAATTTTTTCAAAGTCCCTTAAAAATTTTCCAATTTTTGTCCCAATTCTTCCCATTCCCATTGAAACTTTTCAAATCCCTCTCAAAATTGTTGAAATTCTGTTGAAGCTTTTAAAATTCTCTCTAGAATTTTCAAAATCCATGTCCACATGTTTACAATTTCACGTCAAAAAATGGCTAAAATTCCAGTTGAAATTTTTTCAAAGTCCCTTAAAAATTTTCCAATTTTTGTCCCAATTCTTCCCATTCCCATTGAAACTTTTCAAATCCCTCTCAAAATTGTTGAAATTCTCTTGAAGCTTTTAAAATTCTCTCTAGAATTTTCAAAATCCATGTCCACATGTTTACAATTTCACGTCAAAAAATTGCTAAAATTCCAGTTGAAATTTTTTCAAAGTCCCTTAAAAATTTTCCCATTTTTGTCCCAATTCTTCCCATTCCCATTGAAACTTTTCAAATCCCTCTCAAAATTGTTGAAATTCTCTTGAAGCTTTAAAAATTCTCTCTAGAATTTTCAAAATCCATGGCCACATGTTTACAATTTCACATTAAAAAATTGCTAAAATTCCAGTTGATATTTTTTCAAAGTCCCTTAAAAATTTTCCAATTTTTGTCCCAATTCTTCCCATTCCCATTGAAACTTTTCAAATCCCTCTCAAAATTGTTGAAATTCTCTTGAAGCTTTTAAAATTCTCTCTAAAATTTTCAAAATTAATGGCCACATGTTTACAATTTCCCATAAAAAAAATGCTAAAATTCCAGTTGAAATTTTTTCAAAGTCCCTGAAAAATTTTCCAATTTTTGTCCCAATTCTTCCCATTCCCATTGAAACTTTTCAAATCCCTCTCAAAATTGTTGAAATTCTCTTGAAGCTTTTAAAATTCTCTCTAGAATTTTCAAAATCCATGTCCACATGTTTACAATTTCACGTCAAAAAATGGCTAAAATTCCAGTTGAAATTTTTTCAAAGTCCCTTAAAAATTTTCCAATTTTTGTCCCAATTCTTCCCATTCCCATTGAAACTTTTCAAATCCCTCTCAAAATTGTTGAAATTCTGTTGAAGCTTTTAAAATTCTCTCTAGAATTTTCAAAATCCATGGCCACATGTTTACAATTTCACGTCAAAAAATTGCTAAAATTCCAGTTGAAATTTTTTCAAAGTCCCTTAAAAATTTTCCAATTTTTGTCCCAATTCTTCCCATTCCCATTGAAACTTTTCAAATCCCTCTCAAAATTGTTGAAATTCTCTTGAAGCTTTTAAAATTCTCTCTAGAATTTTCAAAATCCATGTCCACATGTTTACAATTTCACGTCAAAAAATGGCTAAAATTCCAGTTGAAATTTTTTCAAAGTCCCTTAAAAATTTTCCAATTTTTGTCCCAATTCTTCCCATTCCCATTGAAACTTTTCAAATCCCTCTCAAAATTGTTGAAATTCTCTTGAAGCTTTTAAAATTCTCTCTAGAATTTTCAAAATCCATGTCCACATGTTTACCATTTCACATTAAAAAATTGCTAAAATTCCAGTTGAAATTTTTTCAAGTCCCTGAAAAATTTTCCAATTTTTGTCCCAATTCTTCCCATTCCCATTGAAACTTTTCAAATCCCTCTCAAAAATGTTGAAATTCTGTTGAAGCTTTTAAAATTCTCTCTAGAATTTTCAAAATCCATGGCAACATGTTTACAATTTCACGTAAAAATGGCTAAAATTCCAGTTGAAATTTTTTCAAAGTCCCTTAAAAATTTTCCAATTTTTGTCCCAATTCTTCCCATTCCCATTGAAGCTTTTCAAATCCCTCTCAAAATTGTTGAAATTCTCGTGAAGCTTTTAAAATTCTCTCTAGAATTTTCAAAATCCATGGCCACATGTTTACAATTTCACATAAAAAAATGGCTAAAATTCCAGTTGAAATTTTTTCAAAGTCCCTGAAAAATTTTCCAATTTTTGTCCCAATTCTTCCCATTCCCATTGAAACTTTTCAAATCCCTCTCAAAATTGTTGAAATTCTCTTGAAGCTTTTAAAATTCTCTCTAGAATTTTCAAAATCCATGTCCACATGTTTACAATTTCACGTCAAAAAATGGCTAAAATTCCAGTTGAAATTTTTTCAAAGTCCCTTAAAAATTTTCCAATTTTTGTCCCAATTCTTCCCATTCCCATTGAAACTTTTCAAATCCCTCTCAGAATTGTTGAAATTCTCTTGAAGCTTTAAAAATTCTCTCTAGAATTTTCAAAATCCATGGCCACATGTTTACAATTTCACATTAAAAAATGGCTAAAATTCCAGTTGAAATTTTTTCAAAGTCCCTTAAAAATTTTCCCATTTTTGTCCCAATTCTTCCCATTCCCATTGAAACTTTTCAAATCCCTCTCAAAATTGTTGAAATTCTCTTGAAGCTTTTAAAATTCTCTCTAGAATTTTCAAAATCCATGGCCACATGTTTACAATTTCACGTCAAAAAATGGCTAAAATTCCAGTTGAAATTTTTTCAAAGTCCCTTAAAAATTTTCCAATTTTTGTCCCAATTCTTCCCATTCCCATTGAAACTTTTCAAATCCCTCTCAAAATTGTTGAAATTCTCTTGAAGCTTTTAAAATTCTCTCTAGAATTTTCAAAATCCATGTCCACATGTTTACAATTTCACGTCAAAAAATGGCTAAAATTCCAGTTGAAATTTTTTCAAAGTCCCTTAAAAATTTTCCAATTTTTGTCCCAATTCTTCCCATTCCCATTGAAACTTTTCAAATCCCTCTCAAAATTGTTGAAATTCTCTTGAAGCTTTAAAAATTCTCTCTAGAATTTTCAAAATCCATGGCCACATGTTTACAATTTCACATTAAAAAATTGCTAAAATTCCAGTTGATATTTTTTCAAAGTCCCTTAAAAATTTTCCAATTTTTGTCCCAATTCTTCCCATTCCCATTGAAACTTTTCAAATCCCTCTCAAAATTGTTGAAATTCTCTTGAAGCTTTTAAAATTCTCTCTAAAATTTTCAAAATTAATGGCCACATGTTTACAATTTCCCATAAAAAAAATGCTAAAATTCCAGTTGAAATTTTTTCAAAGTCCCTTAAAAATTTTCCAATTTTTGTCCCAATTCTTCCCATTCCCATTGAAACTTTTCAAATCCCTCTCAAAATTGTTGAAATTCTCTTGAAGCTTTTAAAATTCTCTCTAGAATTTTCAAAATCCATGTCCAGATGTTTACAATTTCACGTAAAAAAAATGCTAAAATTCCAGTTGAAATTTTTTCAAAGTCCCTTAAAAATTTTCCAATTTTTGTCCCAATTCTTCCCATTCCCATTGAAACTTTTCAAATCCCTCTCAAAATTGTTGAAATTCTGTTGAAGCTTTTAAAATTCTCTCTAGAATTTTCAAAATCCGTGTCTACATGTTTACAATTTC